>NW_028115089.1:0-15864 GCF_964273445.1 Streptopelia decaocto
CATTCCCATTGAAACTTTTCAAATCCCTCTCAAAATTGTTGAAATTCTGTTGAAGCTTTTAAAATTCTCTCTAGAATTTTCAAAATCCATGTCCACATGTTTACAATTTCACGTCAAAAAATGGCTAAAATTCCAGTTGAAATTTTTTCAAAGTCCCTTAAAAATTTTCCAATTTTTGTCCCAATTCTTCCCATTCCCATTGAAACTTTTCAAATCCCTCTCAAAATTGTTGAAATTCTCTTGAAGCTTTTAAAATTCTCTCTAGAATTTTCAAAATCCATGGCCACATGTTTACAATTTCACGTCAAAAAATGGCTAAAATTCCAGTTGAAATTTTTTCGAAGTCCCTTAAAAATTTTCCAATTTTTGTCCCAATTCTTCCCATTCCCATTGAAACTTTTCAAATCCCTCTCAAAATTGTTGAAATTCTGTTGAAGCTTTAAAAATTCTCTCTAGAATTTTCAAAATCCATGTCCACATGTTTACAATTTCAGGTCAAAAAATGGCTAAAATTCCAGTTGAAATTTTTTCAAAGTCCCTTAAAAATTTTCCAATTTTTGTCCCAATTCTTCCCATTCCCATTGAAACTTTTCAAATCCCTCTCAAAATTGTTGAAATTCTCTTGAAGCTTTTAAAATTCTCTCTAGAATTTTCAAAATCCATGGCCACATGTTCACAATTTCACGTCAAAAAATTGCTAAAATTCCAGTTGAAATTTTTTCAAAGTCCCTTAAAAATTTTCCAATTTTTGTCCCAATTCTTCCCATTCCCATTGAAACTTTTCAAATCCCTCTCAAAATTGTTGAAATTCTCTTGAAGCTTTTAAAATTCTCTCTAGAATTTTCAAAATCCATGGCCACATGTTTACAATTTCACGTCAAAAAATGGCTAAAATTAAAGTTGAAATTTTTTCAAAGTCCCTTAAAAATTTTCCAATTTTTGTCCCAATTCTTCCCATTCCCATTGAAACTTTTCAAATCCCTCTCAAAATTGTTGAAATTCTCTTGAAGCTTTTAAAATTCTCTCTAGAATTTTCAAAATCCATGGCCACATGTTTACAATTTCACGTCAAAAAATTGCTAAAATTCCAGTTGAAATTTTTTCAAAGTCCCTTAAAAATTTTCCAATTTTTGTCCCAATTCTTCCCATTCCCATTGAAACTTTTCAAATCCCTCTCAAAATTGTTGAAATTCTCTTGAAGCTTTTAAAATTCTCTCTAGAATTTTCAAAATCCATGTCCACATGTTTGCAATTTCACATAAAAAAATGGCTAAAATTAAAGTTGAAATTTTTTCAAAGTCCCTTAAAAATTTTCCAATTTTTGTCCCAATTCTTCCCATTCCCATTGAAACTTTTCAAATCCCTCTCAAAATCGTTGAAATTCTCTTGAAGCTTTTAAAATTCTCTCTAGAATTTTCAAAATCCATGTCCACATGTTTACAATTTCACATCAAAAAATTGCTAAAATTCCAGTTGAAATTTTTTCAAAGTCCTTTAAAAATTTTCCAATTTTTGTCCCAATTCTTCCCATTCCCATTGAAACTTTTCAAATCCCTCTCAAAATTGTTGAAATTCTCTTGAAGCTTTTAAAATTCTCTCTAGAATTTTCAAAATCCATGTCCACATGTTTGCAATTTCACATAAAAAAATGGCTAAAATTCCAGTTGAAATTTTTTCAAAGTCCCTTAAAAATTTTCCAATTTTTGTCCCAATTCTTCCCATTCCCATTGAAACTTTTCAAATCCCTCTCAAAATTGTTGAAATTCTCTTGAAGCTTTTAAAATTCTCTCTAGAATTTTCAAAATCCATGGCCACATGTTTACAATTTCACGTCAAAAAATTGCTAAAATTAAAGTTGAAATTTTTTCAAAGTCCCTTAAAAATTTTCCAATTTTTGTCCCAATTCTTCCCATTCCCATTGAAACTTTTCAAATCCCTCTCAAAATTGTTGAAATTCTCTTGAAGCTTTTAAAATTCTCTCTAGAATTTTCAAAATCCATGGCCACATGTTTACAATTTCACATAAAAAATTGCTAAAATTCCAGTTGAAATTTTTTCAAAGTCCCTTAAAAATTTTCCAATTTTTGTCCCAATTCTTCCCATTCCCATTGAAACTTTTCAAATCCCTCTCAAAATTGTTGAAATTCTCTTGAAGCTTTTAAAATTCTCTCTAGAATTTTCAAAATCCATGGCCACATGTTTACAATTTCACGTCAAAAAATGGCTAAAATTCCAGTTGAAATTTTTTCAAAGTCCCTTAAAAATTTTCCAATTTTTGTCCCAATTCTTCCCATTCCCATTGAAACTTTTCAAATCCCTCTCAAAATTGTTGAAATTCTCTTGAAGCTTTTAAAATTCTCTCTAGAATTTTCGAAATCCATGTCCACATGTTTACAATTTCACGTCAAAAAATGGCTAAAATTCCAGTTGAAATTTTTTCAAAGTCCCTTAAAAATTTTCCAATTTTTGTCCCAATTCTTCCCATTCCCATTGAAACTTTTCAAATCCCTCTCAAAATTGTTGAAATTCTCTTGAAGCTTTTAAAATTCTCTCTAGAATTTTCAAAATCCATGGCCACATGTTTACAATTTCACGTCAAAAAATGGCTAAAATTCCAGTTGAAATTTTTTCAAAGTCCCTTAAAAATTTTCCAATTTTTGTCCCAATTCTTCCCATTCCCATTGAAACTTTTCAAATCCCTCTCAAAATTGTTGAAATTCTCTTGAAGCTTTTAAAATTCTCTCTAGAATTTTCAAAATCCATGGCCACATGTTCACAATTTCACGTCAAAAAATTGCTAAAATTCCAGTTGAAATTTTTTCAAAGTCCCTTAAAAATTTTCCAATTTTTGTCCCAATTCTTCCCATTCCCATTGAAACTTTTCAAATCCCTCTCAAAATTGTTGAAATTCTCTTGAAGCTTTTAAAATTCTCTCTAGAATTTTCAAAATCCATGGCCACATGTTTACAATTTCACGTCAAAAAATGGCTAAAATTCCAGTTGAAATTTTTTCAAAGTCCCTTAAAAATTTTCCAATTTTTGTCCCAATTCTTCCCATTCCCATTGAAACTTTTCAAATCCCTCTCAAAATTGTTGAAATTCTCTTGAAGCTTTTAAAATTCTCTCTAGAATTTTCAAAATCCATGGCCACATGTTTACAATTTCACGTCAAAAAATGGCTAAAATTCCAGTTGAAATTTTTTCAAAGTCCCTTAAAAATTTTCCAATTTTTGTCCCAATTCTTCCCATTCCCATTGAAACTTTTCAAATCCCTCTCAAAATTGTTGAAATTCTCTTGAAGCTTTTAAAATTCTCTCTAGAATTTTCAAAATCCATGTCCACATGTTTGCAATTTCACATAAAAAAATGGCTAAAATTCCAGTTGAAATTTTTTCAAAGTCCCTTAAAAATTTTCCAATTTTTGTCCCAATTCTTCCCATTCCCATTGAAACTTTTCAAATCCCTCTCAAAATCGTTGAAATTCTCTTGAAGCTTTTAAAATTCTCTCTAGAATTTTCAAAATCCATGTCCACATGTTTACAATTTCACATCAAAAAATTGCTAAAATTCCAGTTGAAATTTTTTCAAAGTCCCTTAAAAATTTTCCAATTTTTGTCCCAATTCTTCCCATTCCCATTGAAACTTTTCAAATCCCTCTCAAAATTGTTGAAATTCTCTTGAAGCTTTTAAAATTCTCTCTAGAATTTTCAAAATCCATGTCCACATGTTTGCAATTTCACATAAAAAAATGGCTAAAATTCCAGTTGAAATTTTTTCAAAGTCCCTTAAAAATTTTCCAATTTTTGTCCCAATTCTTCCCATTCCCATTGAAACTTTTCAAATCCCTCTCAAAATTGTTGAAATTCTCTTGAAGCTTTTAAAATTCTCTCTAGAATTTTCAAAATCCATGGCCACATGTTTACAATTTCACGTCAAAAAATTGCTAAAATTAAAGTTGAAATTTTTTCAAAGTCCCTTAAAAATTTTCCAATTTTTGTCCCAATTCTTCCCATTCCCATTGAAACTTTTCAAATCCCTCTCAAAATTGTTGAAATTCTCTTGAAGCTTTTAAAATTCTCTCTAGAATTTTCAAAATCCATGGCCACATGTTTACAATTTCACATAAAAAATTGCTAAAATTCCAGTTGAAATTTTTTCAAAGTCCCTTAAAAATTTTCCAATTTTTGTCCCAATTCTTCCCATTCCCATTGAAACTTTTCAAATCCCTCTCAAAATTGTTGAAATTCTCTTGAAGCTTTTAAAATTCTCTCTAGAATTTTCAAAATCCATGGCCACATGTTTACAATTTCACGTCAAAAAATGGCTAAAATTCCAGTTGAAATTTTTTCAAAGTCCCTTAAAAATTTTCCAATTTTTGTCCCAATTCTTCCCATTCCCATTGAAACTTTTCAAATCCCTCTCAAAATTGTTGAAATTCTCTTGAAGCTTTTAAAATTCTCTCTAGAATTTTCGAAATCCATGTCCACATGTTTACAATTTCACGTCAAAAAATGGCTAAAATTCCAGTTGAAATTTTTTCAAAGTCCCTTAAAAATTTTCCAATTTTTGTCCCAATTCTTCCCATTCCCATTGAAACTTTTCAAATCCCTCTCAAAATTGTTGAAATTCTCTTGAAGCTTTTAAAATTCTCTCTAGAATTTTCAAAATCCATGGCCACATGTTTACAATTTCACGTCAAAAAATTGCTAAAATTCCAGTTGAAATTTTTTCAAAGTCCCTTAAAAATTTTCCAATTTTTGTCCCAATTCTTCCCATTCCCATTGAAACTTTTCAAATCCCTCTCAAAATTGTTGAAATTCTCTTGAAGCTTTTAAAATTCTCTCTAGAATTTTCAAAATTCATGTCCACATGTTTACAATTTCACATAAAAAAATGGCTAAAATTCCAGTTGAAATTTTTTCAAAGTCCCTTAAAAATTTTCCAATTTTTGTCCCAATTCTTCCCATTCCCATTGAAACTTTTCAAATCCCTCTCAAAATTGTTGAAATTCTCTTGAAGCTTTTAAAATTCTCTCTAGAATTTTCAAGATCCACTTCAACATGTTTACAATTTCATGTCAAAAAATGGCTAAAATTCCAGTTGAAATTTTTTCAAAGTCCCTTAAAAATTTTCCAATTTTTGTCCCAATTCTTCCCATTCCCATTGAAACTTTTCAAATCCCTCTCAAAATTGTTGAAATTCTGTTGAAGCTTTTAAAATTCTCTCTAGAATTTTCAAAATCCATGTCCACATGTTTACAATTTCACGTCAAAAAATGGCTAAAATTCCAGTTGAAATTTTTTCAAAGTCCCTTCAAAATTTTCCAATTTTTGTCCCAATTCTTCCCATTCCCATTGAAACTTTACAAATCCCTCTCAAAATTGTTGAAATTCTCTTGAAGCTTTTAAAATTCTCTCTAGAATTTTCAAAATCCATGGCCACATGTTTACAATTTCACGTCAAAAAATGGCTAAAATTCCAGTTGAAATTTTTTCGAAGTCCCTTAAAAATTTTCCAATTTTTGTCCCAATTCTTCCCATTCCCATTGAAACTTTTCAAATCCCTCTCAAAATTGTTGAAATTCTGTTGAAGCTTTAAAAATTCTCTCTAGAATTTTCAAAATCCATGTCCACATGTTTACAATTTCAGGTCAAAAAATGGCTAAAATTCCAGTTGAAATTTTTTCAAAGTCCCTTAAAAATTTTCCAATTTTTGTCCCAATTCTTCCCATTCCCATTGAAACTTTTCAAATCCCTCTCAAAATTGTTGAAATTCTCTTGAAGCTTTTAAAATTCTCTCTAGAATTTTCAAAATCCATGTCCACATGTTCACAATTTCACGTCAAAAAATGGCTAAAATTCCAGTTGAAATTTTTTCAAAGTCCCTTAAAAATTTTCCAATTTTTGTCCCAATTCTTCCCATTCCCATTGAAACTTTTCAAATCCCTCTCAAAATTGTTGAAATTCTCTTGAAGCTTTTAAAATTCTCTCTAGAATTTTCAAAATCCATGGCCACATGTTTACAATTTCACATAAAAAAATGGCTAAAATTCCAGTTGAAATTTTTTCAAAGTCCCTTAAAAATTTTCCAATTTTTGTCCCAATTCTTCCCATTCCCATTGAAACTTTTCAAATCCCTCTCAAAATTGTTGAAATTCTCTTGAAGCTTTTAAAATTCTCTCTAGAATTTTCAAAATCCATGTCCACAAGTTTACAATTTCACATCAAAAAATTGCTAAATTTCCAGTTGAAATTTTTTCAAAGTCCCTTCAAAATTTTCCAATTTTTGTCCCAATTCTTCCCATTCCCATTGAAACTTTTCAAATCCCTCTCAAAATTGTTGAAATTCTCTTGAAGCTTTTAAAATTCTCTCTAGAATTTTCAA
Organism: Streptopelia decaocto; assembly: GCF_964273445.1. Lineage (NCBI taxonomy): Eukaryota > Metazoa > Chordata > Aves > Columbiformes > Columbidae > Streptopelia > Streptopelia decaocto. Next base: position 6,385 of record NW_028115089.1, read on the forward strand.
AATCCATGGCCACATGTTTACAATTTCACATAAAAAATTGCTAAAATTCCAGTTGAAATTTTTTCAAAGTCCCTTAAAAATTTTCCAATTTTTGTCCCAATTCTTCCCATTCCCATTGAAACTTTTCAAATCCCTCTCGAAATTGTTGAAATTCTCTTGAAGCTTTTAAAATTCTCTCTAGAATTTTCAAAATCCATGGCCACATGTTTACAATTTCACGTCAAAAAATGGCTAAAATTCCAGTTGAAATTTTTTCAAAGTCCCTTAAAAATTTTCCAATTTTTGTCCCAATTCTTCCCATTCCCATTGAAACTTTTCAAATCCCTCTCAAAATTGTTGAAATTCTGTTGAAGCTTTTAAAATTCTCTCTAGAATTTTAAAAATCCATGGCCACATGTTTACAATTTCACATCAAAAAATGGCTAAAATTCCAGTTGAAATTTTTTCAAAGTCCCTTAAAAATTTTCCAATTTTTGTCCCAATTCTTCCCATTCCCATTGAAACTTTTCAAATCCCTCTCAAAATTGTTGAAATTCTCTTGAAGCTTTTAAAATTCTCTCTAGAATTTTCAAAATCCATGGCCACATGTTTACAATTTCACGTCAAAAAATTGCTAAAATTCCAGTTGAAATTTTTTCAAAGTCCCTTAAAAATTTTCCATTTTTTGTCCCAATTCTTCCCATTCCCATTGAAACTTTTCAAATCCCTCTCAAAATTGTTGAAATTCTGTTGAAGCTTTTAAAATTCTCTCTAGAATTTTCAAAATCCATGTCCACATGTTTACAATTTCACATAAAAAAATTGCTAAAATTCCAGTTGAAATTTTTTCAAAGTCCCTTAAAAATTTTCCAATTTTTGTCCCAATTCTTCCCATTCCCATTGAAACTTTTCAAATCCCTCTCAAAATTGTTGAAATTCTCTTGAAGCTTTTAAAATTCTCTCTAGAATTTTCAAAATCCATGGCCACATGTTTACAATTTCACGTCAAAAAATGGCTAAAATTCCAGTTGAAATTTTTTCAAAGTCCCTTAAAAATTTTCCAATTTTTGTCCCAATTCTTCCCATTCCCATTGAAACTTTTCAAATCCCTCTCAAAATTGTTGAAATTCTCTTGAAGCTTTTAAAATTCTCTCTAGAATTTTCAAAATCCATGGCCACATGTTTCCAATTTCACGTCAAAAAAATGCTAAAATTCCAGTTGAAATTTTTTCAAAGTCCCTTAAAAATTTTCCAATTTTTGTCCCAATTCTTCCCATTCCCATTGAAACTTTTCAAATCCCTCTCAAAATTGTTGAAATTCTCTTGAAGCTTTTAAAATTCTCTCTAGAATTTTCAAAATCCATGGCCACATGTTTACAATTTCATGTCAAAAAATGGCTAAAATTCCAGTTGAAATTTTTTCAAAGTCCCTTAAAAATTTTCCAATTTTTGTCCCAATTCTTCCCATTCCCATTGAAACTTTTCAAATCCCTCTCACAATTGTTGAAATTCTCTTGAAGCTTTTAAAATTCTCTCTAGAATTTTCAAAATCCATGGCCACATGTTTACAATTTCACGTCAAAAAATTGCTAAAATTCCAGTTGAAATTTTTTCAAAGTCCCTTAAAAATTTTCCAATTTTTGTCCCAATTCTTCCCATTCCCATTGAAACTTTTCAAATCCCTCTCAAAATTGTTGAAATTCTCTTGAAGCTTTTAAAATTCTCTCTAGAATTTTCAAAATCCATGGCCACATGTTTGCAATTTCACATAAAAAAATTGCTAAAATTCCAGTTGAAATTTTTTCAAAGTCCCTTAAAAATTTTCCAATTTTTGTCCCAATTCTTCCCATTCCCATTGAAACTTTTCAAATCCCTCTCAAAATTGTTGAAATTCTCTTGAAGCTTTTAAAATTCTCTCTAGAATTTTCAAAATCCATGTCCACATGTTTACAATTTCACGTCAAAAAATGGCTAAAATTCCAGTTGAAATTTTTTCAAAGTCCCTTAAAAGTTTTCCAATTTTTGTCCCAATTCTTCCCATTCCCATTGAAACTTTTCAAATCCCTCTCAAAATTGTTGAAATTCTCTTGAAGCTTTTAAAATTCTCTCTAGAATTTTCAAAATCCATGGCCACATGTTTACAATTTCACATCAAAAAATTGCTAAAATTCCAGTTGAAATTTTTTCAAAGTCCCTTAAAAATTTTCCAATTTTTGTCCCAATTCTTCCCATTCCCATTGAAACTTTTCAAATCCCTCTCAAAATTGTTGAAATTCTCTTGAAGCTTTTAAAATTCTCTCTAGAATTTTCAAAATCCATGTCCACATGTTTACAATTTCACATAAAAAATTGCTAAAATTCCAGTTGAAATTTTTTCAAAGTCCCTTAAAAATTTTCCAATTTTTGTCCCAATTCTTCCCATTCCCATTGAAACTTTTCAAATCCCTCTCAAAATTGTTGAAATTCTCTTGAAGCTTTTAAAATTCTCTCTAGAATTTTCAAAATCCATGGCCACATGTTTACAATTTCACGTCAAAAAATGGCTAAAATTCCAGTTGAAATTTTTTCAAAGTCCCTTAAAAATTTTCCAATTTTTGTCCCAATTCTTCCCATTCCCACTGAAACTTTTCAAATCCCTCTCAAAATTGTTGAAATTCTCTTGAAGCTTTTAAAATTCTCTCTAGAATTTTCAAAATCCATGGACACATGTTTAAAATTACACGTCAAAAAATTGCTAAAATTCCAGTTGAAATTTTTTCAAAGTCCCTTAAAAATTTTCCAATTTTTGTCCCAATTCTTCCCATTCCCATTGAAACTTTTCAAATCCCTCTCAAAATTGTTGAAATTCTCTTGAAGCTTTTAAAATTCTCTCTAGAATTTTCAAAATCCATGTCCACATGTTTACAATTTCACGTCAAAAAATTGCTAAAATTAAAGTTGAAATTTTTTCAAAGTCCCTTAAAAATTTTCCAATTTTTGTCCCAATTCTTCCCATTCCCATTGAAACTTTTCAAATCCCTCTCAAAATTGTTGAAATTCTCTTGAAGCTTTTAAAATTCTCTCTAGAATTTTCAAAATCCATGTCCACATGTTTACAATTTCACGTCAAAAAATTGCTAAAATTCCAGTTGAAATTTTTTCAAAGTCCCTTAAAAATTTTCCAATTTTTGTCCCAATTCTTCCCATTCCCATTGAAACTTTTCAAATCCCTCTCAAAATTGTTGAAATTCTCTTGAAGCTTTTAAAATTCTCTCTAGAATTTTCAAAATCCATGGCCACATGTTTACAATTTCACATAAAAAATTGCTAAAATTCCAGTTGAAATTTTTTCAAAGTCCCTTAAAAATTTTCCAATTTTTGTCCCAATTCTTCCCATTCCCATTGAAACTTTTCAAATCCCTCTCAAAATTGTTGAAATTCTCTTGAAGCTTTTAAAATTCTCTCTAGAATTTTCAAAATCCATGGCCACATGTTTACAATTTCACGTCAAAAAATGGCTAAAATTCCAGTTGAAATTTTTTCAAAGTCCCTTAAAAATTTTCCAATTTTTGTCCCAATTCTTCCCATTCCCATTGAAACTTTTCAAATCCCTCTCAAAATTGTTGAAATTCTCTTGAAGCTTTTAAAATTCTCTCTAGAATTTTCAAAATCCATGGCCACATGTTTGCAATTTCACATAAAAAAATTGCTAAAATTCCAGTTGAAATTTTTTCAAAGTCCCTTAAAAGTTTTCCAATTTTTGTCCCAATTCTTCCCATTCCCATTGAAACTTTTCAAATCCCTCTCAAAATTGTTGAAATTCTCTTGAAGCTTTTAAAATTCTCTCTAGAATTTTCAAAATCCATGGCCACATGTTTACAATTTCACATCAAAAAATTGCTAAAATTAAAGTTGAAATTTTTTCAAAGTCCCTTAAAAATTTTCCAATTTTTGTCCCAATTCTTCCCATTCCCATTGAACCTTTTCAAATCCCTCTCAAAATTGTTGAAATTCTCTTGAAGCTTTTAAAATTCTCTCTAGAATTTTCAAAATCCATGTCCACATGTTTACAATTTCACATAAAAAATTGCTAAAATTCCAGTTGAAATTTTTTCAAAGTCCCTTAAAAAATTTCCAATTTTTGTCCCAATTCTTCCCATTCCCATTGAAACTTTTCAAATCCCTCTCAAAATTGTTGAAATTCTCTTGAAGCTTTTAAAATTCTCTCTAGAATTTTCAAAATCCATGTCCACATGTTTACAATTTCACGTCAAAAAAATGCTAAAATTCCAGTTGAAATTTTTTCAAAGTCCCTTAAAAATTTTCCAATTTTTGTCCCAATTCTTCCCATTCCCATTGAAACTTTTCAAATCCCTCTCAAAATTGTTGAAATTCTCTTGAAGCTTTTAAAATTCTCTCTAGAATTTTCAAAATCCATGGCCACATGTTTACAATTTCACATAAAAAAATGGCTAAAATTCCAGTTGAAATTTTTTCAAAGTCCCTTAAAAATTTTCCAATTTTTGTCCCAATTCTTCCCATTCCCATTGAAACTTTTCAAATCCCTCTCAAAATTGTTGAAATTCTCTTGAAGCTTTTAAAATTCTCTCTAGAATTTTCAAAATCCATGGCCACATGTTTACAATTTCATGTCAAAAAATGGCTAAAATTCCAGTTGAAATTTTTTCAAAGTCCCTTAAAAATTTTCCAATTTTTGTCCCAATTCTTCCCATTCCCATTGAAACTTTTCAAATCCCTCTCAAAATTGTTGAAATTCTCTTGAAGCTTTTAAAATTCTCTCTAGAATTTTCAAAATCCATGTCCACATGTTTACAATTTCACGTCAAAAAATTGCTAAAATTAAAGTTGAAATTTTTTCAAAGTCCCTTAAAAATTTTCCAATTTTTGTCCCAATTCTTCCCATTCCCATTGAAACTTTTCAAATCCCTCTCAAAATTGTTGAAATTCTCTTGAAGCTTTTAAAATTCTCTCTAGAATTTTCAAAATCCATGGCCACATGTTTACAATTTCACGTCAAAAAATGCTAAAATTCCAGTTGAAATTTTTTCGAAGTCCCTTAAAAATTTTCCAATTTTTGTCCCAATTCTTCCCATTCCCATTGAAACTTTTCAAATCCCTCTCAAAATTGTTGAAATTCTCTTGAAGCTTTTAAAATTCTCTCTAGAATTTTCAAAATCCATGGCCACATGTTTACAATTTCACGTCAAAAAATGGCTAAAATTCCAGTTGAAATTTTTTCAAAGTCCCTTAAAAATTTTCCAATTTTTGTCCCAATTCTTCCCATTCCCATTGAAACTTTTCAAATCCCTCTCAAAATTGTTGAAATTCTCTTGAAGCTTTTAAAATTCTCTCTAGAATTTTCAAAATCCATGGCCACATGTTTACAATTTCACATCAAAAAATTGCTAAAATTAAAGTTGAAATTTTTTCAAAGTCCCTTAAAAATTTTCCAATTTTTGTCCCAATTCTTCCCATTCCCATTGAAACTTTTCAAATCCCTCTCAAAATTGTTGAAATTCTCTTGAAGCTTTTAAAATTCTCTCTAGAATTTTCAAAATCCATGTCCACATGTTTACAATTTCACGTCAAAAAATTGCTAAAATTCCAGTTGAAATTTTTTCAAAGTCCCTTAAAAATTTTCCAATTTTTGTCCCAATTCTTCCCATTCCCATTGAAACTTTTCAAATCCCTCTCAAAATTGTTGAAATTCTCTTGAAGCTTTTAAAATTCTCTCTAGAATTTTCAAAATCCATGGCCACATGTTTGCAATTTCACATAAAAAAATTGCTAAAATTCCAGTTGAAATTTTTTCAAAGTCCCTTAAAAATTTTCCAATTTTTGTCCCAATTCTTCCCATTCCCATTGAAACTTTTCAAATCCCTCTCAAAATTGTTGAAATTCTCTTGAAGCTTTTAAAATTCTCTCTAGAATTTTCAAAATCCATGGCCACATGTTTACAATTTCACATAAAAAAATGGCTAAAATTCCAGTTGAAATTTTTTCAAAGTCCCTTAAAAGTTTTCCAATTTTTGTCCCAATTCTTCCCATTCCCATTGAAACTTTTCAAATCCCTCTCAAAATTGTTGAAATTCTCTTGAAGCTTTTAAAATTCTCTCTAGAATTTTCAAAATCCATGGCCACATGTTTACAATTTCACGTCAAAAAATGGCTAAAATTCCAGTTGAAATTTTTTCAAAGTCCCTTAAAAATTTTCCAATTTTTGTCCCAATTCTTCCCATTCCCATTGAAACTTTTCAAATCCCTCTCAAAATTGTTGAAATTCTCTTGAAGCTTTTAAAATTCTCTCTAGAATTTTCAAAATCCATGGCCACATGTTTACAATTTCACGTCAAAAAATGGCTAAAATTCCAGTTGAAATTTTTTCAAAGTCCCTTAAAAATTTTCCAATTTTTGTCCCAATTCTTCCCATTCCCATTGAAACTTTTCAAATCCCTCTCAAAATTGTTGAAATTCTCTTGAAGCTTTTAAAATTCTCTCTAGAATTTTCAAAATCCATGGCCACATGTTTACAATTTCACATCAAAAAATGGCTAAAATTCCAGTTGAAATTTTTTCAAAGTCCCTTAAAAATTTTCCAATTTTTGTCCCAATTCTTCCCATTCCCATTGAAACTTTTCAAATCCCTCTCAAAATTGTTGAAATTCTCTTGAAGCTTTTAAAATTCTCTCTAGAATTTTCAAAATCCATGGCCACATGTTTACAATTTCACGTCAAAAAATTGCTAAAATTAAAGTTGAAATTTTTTCAAAGTCCCTTAAAAATTTTCCAATTTTTGTCCCAATTCTTCCCATTCCATTGAAACTTTTCAAATCCCTCTCAAAATTGTTGAAATTCTCTTGAAGCTTTTAAAATTCTCTCTAGAATTTTCAAAATCCATGGCCACATGTTTACAATTTCACATAAAAAATTGCTAAAATTCCAGTTGAAATTTTTTCAAAGTCCCTTAAAAATTTTCCAATTTTTGTCCCAATTCTTCCCATTCCCATTGAAACTTTTCAAATCCCTCTCAAAATTGTTGAAATTCTCTTGAAGCTTTTAAAATTCTCTCTAGAATTTTCAAAATCCATGGCCACATGTTTACAATTTCACGTCAAAAAATGCTAAAATTCCAGTTGAAATTTTTTCAAAGTCCCTTAAAAATTTTCCAATTTTTGTCCCAATTCTTCCCATTCCCATTGAAACTTTTCAAATCCCTCTCAAAATTGTTGAAATTCTCTTGAAGCTTTTAAAATTCTCTCTAGAATTTTCAAAATCCATGGCCACATGTTTACAATTTCACGTCAAAAAATGGCTAAAATTCCAGTTGAAATTTTTTCAAAGTCCCTTAAAAATTTTCCAATTTTTGTCCCAATTCTTCCCATTCCCATTGAAACTTTTCAAATCCCTCTCAAAATTGTTGAAATTCTCTTGAAGCTTTTAAAATTCTCTCTAGAATTTTCAAAATCCATGGCCACATGTTTACAATTTCACATCAAAAAATTGCTAAAATTCCAGTTGAAATTTTTTCAAAGTCCCTTAAAAATTTTCCAATTTTTGTCCCAATTCTTCCCATTCCCATTGAAACTTTTCAAATCCCTCTCAAAATTGTTGAAATTCTCTTGAAGCTTTTAAAATTCTCTCTAGAATTTTCAAAATCCATGGCCACATGTTTGCAATTTCACATAAAAAAATTGCTAAAATTCCAGTTGAAATTTTTTCAAAGTCCCTTAAAAATTTTCCAATTTTTGTCCCAATTCTTCCCATTCCCATTGAAACTTTTCAAATCCCTCTCAAAATTGTTGAAATTCTCTTGAAGCTTTTAAAATTCTCTCTAGAATTTTCAAAATCCATGGCCACATGTTTACAATTTCACATAAAAAAATGGCTAAAATTCCAGTTGAAATTTTTTCAAAGTCCCTTAAAAGTTTTCCAATTTTTGTCCCAATTCTTCCCATTCCCATTGAAACTTTTCAAATCCCTCTCAAAATTGTTGAAATTCTCTTGAAGCTTTTAAAATTCTCTCTAGAATTTTCAAAATCCATGGCCACATGTTTACAATTTCACATCAAAAAATTGCTAAAATTAAAGTTGAAATTTTTTCAAAGTCCCTTAAAAATTTTCCAATTTTTGTCCCAATTCTTCCCATTCCCATTGAAACTTTTCAAATCCCTCTCAAAATTGTTGAAATTCTCTTGAAGCTTTTAAAATTCTCTCTAGAATTTTCAAAATCCATGGCCACATGTTTACAATTTCACATAAAAAATTGCTAAAATTCCAGTTGAAATTTTTTCAAAGTCCCTTAAAAATTTTCCAATTTTTGTCCCAATTCTTCCCATTCCCATTGAAACTTTTCAAATCCCTCTCAAAATTGTTGAAATTCTCTTGAAGCTTTTAAAATTCTCTCTAGAATTTTCAAAATCCATGGCCACATGTTTACAATTTCACGTCAAAAAATGGCTAAAATTCCAGTTGAAATTTTTTCAAAGTCCCTTAAAAATTTTCCAATTTTTGTCCCAATTCTTCCCATTCCCATTGAAACTTTTCAAATCCCTCTCAAAATTGTTGAAATTCTCTTGAAGCTTTTAAAATTCTCTCTAGAATTTTCAAAATCCATGGCCACATGTTTGCAATTTCACATAAAAAAATTGCTAAAATTCCAGTTGAAATTTTTTCAAAGTCCCTTCAAAATTTTCCAATTTTTGTCCCAATTCTTCCCATTCCCATTGAAACTTTTCAAATCCCTCTCAAAATTGTTGAAATTCTCTTGAAGCTTTTAAAATTCTCTCTAGAAATTTCAAAATCCATGGCCACATGTTTACAATTTCACGTCAAAAAAATGCTAAAATTCCAGTTGAAATTTTTTCAAAGTCCCTTAAAAATTTTCCAATTTTTGTCCCAATTCTTCCCATTCCCATTGAAACTTTTCAAATCCCTCTCAAAATTGTTGAAATTCTCTTGAAGCTTTTAAAATTCTCTCTAGAATTTTCAAAATCCATGTCCACATGTTTACAATTTCACGTCAAAAAATTGCTAAAATTCCAGTTGAAATTTTTTCAAAGTCCCTTAAAAATTTTCCAATTTTTGTCCCAATTCTTCCCATTCCCATTGAAACTTTTCAAATCCCTCTCAAAATTGTTGAAATTCTCTTGAAGCTTTTAAAATTCTCTCTAGAATTTTCAAAATCCATGGCCACATGTTTACAATTTCACGTCAAAAAATGGCTAAAATTAAAGTTGAAATTTTTTCAAAGTCCCTTAAAAATTTTCCAATTTTTGTCCCAATTCTTCCCATTCCCATTGAAACTTTTCAAATCCCTCTCAAAATTGTTGAAATTCTCTTGAAGCTTTTAAAATTCTCTCTAGAATTTTCAAAATCCATGTCCACATGTTTACAATTTCACGTCAAAAAATGGCTAAAATTCCAGTTGAAATTTTTTCAAAGTCCCTTAAAAATTTTCCAATTTTGTCCCAATTCTTCCCATTCCCATTGAAACTTTTCAAA
>NW_028115088.1:0-8587 GCF_964273445.1 Streptopelia decaocto
GGGGGGGAGAAGGGCACGGCTGCCCTGAACCCATCACCCCCTAGAGATGAAGTCCAAGGGAGACACCACTCAGCTGGCAAATATTCCAAAACCACGTTTTGCTCACAGATCTTACAGCAAGTTTTGCCCCAGCAAACAAAAGATTAAACATCAACAACAAGCAGAAATAATACTCACAAGTCTGAAACATCTTCTACGGGATTTTCCCGTACCGGCCGACACCGCCGGACCCGGCGGGCACACCCGCTGCCCCCGCTCCAGCTGCCCGCCAAGCGGCGGCGCCGGCCGCGCCACCCACGCGTGCCCACGAGCGGCCTCGCCCTCCCCGCCCGCCCGCCGGGCACAAGACGGACCCCAGCGCAGCCCCGCCCGGGCACCGGGACAGCGCGGAAGCGTCGCGGCGCCGGTTACCGAGCGGCAGCAGCAGCAGCAGCAGCTGAGAGGGGCTGCTGCTCGCCTTGGCCGCCATGCTGGACACAGACCCGACCAATCGCTACCGCCTCCCGCAAAGACCGGCCCAGCAGCCCCGACGAGCGGATGGCAGAGCCGTCGCTCCTCGGCCCCGCCCCGTGTTCCGGCAAAGGCGGGAACGAGCGGGAGTCCCGCGGTTTGGCTGCTCCCGAGAGAGACTTGGAGGGAAAACTCTTCCCGCCCCCTGTCCCTTCTTCTCCGGCCGGGCAGCTTCCTGGAGCTGCCGCCGCTACAACCGCTGCCGACAGCCCGGTGGCCCCGCTGTGCCAGCCCACCCTTACATGGGGCTTTTTCTTGTGCGTGGAGTGTCCGGTGGAGACTTTTCAGTGCTGTGTGTCACAGCTGGTTTATGTGCTGATTTTTCTCCCACCCTATTTTCTCATTAACTCACAAGAAGGTTGTTGCAAGAAGGATTTCTGGAAACGCTTCAACACCCATAGAAGTGGCTTGGAGCCAAAAAAGCACTGTCTCCTCAAACACGGTTTGCATTCTTAACACTACAGCACTCTTTAGAAAATCGGTATTTCCACTTCTACAGCCATTGCACATTCTGTGGCGGGTCAGAGTCCAGAAGCACCGAGCCTTCCTAAGCTCTGTCCTCTGCCTCGGAGGGTGACGCTCCCTCCAGAAACGCCCCCACCTCTCAGAGGAGGGACAGCTGCTGCTGTCCCGGGGCTGCAGGCTGGACTCTCAAACGAGCCGAGTTCCCAGGGCACTCCCAACAACTCGGCTCTCGGCTCCTGGAGTGAAATGCAACCTTTGCAACCACCTGATGCCGCTGCCCTGCTGGGCTGGGCACAGGAGCCCTTCGCCGTGACCAGGGCAGGGACATGCAACGCTGGGCTTGACTCGCTGCGGAGCTGCAGGGCTGGTGTGTCATCCTGCAGCAGGGGGGGATGAAGTGCCAGCGGGGGCAGTGACAGTGACTGTGCCAGTCAGCGCGCGCAGGCGACAGGAACAACCACGAAGCCACTAATGAAAGAAATGCAAAGAGTACAGCACGGGAAAGAGCACTGGATCAGCAGCCGGTGGATTGTCCCTTTGTTTTTTGTTGACTATCAGTGTTCTTTATGGAATTATTGATTTCTTTTTACTGATGTATGGCTGGTCATTTTAATACGTTTGGGGATATTTTGGATATTAGTTTTCCTTTCTTTTACAAGGGGAAAATGGTGTGGGACAAATTTTTATTCAGACATGGTATAGGACTAACACTGTTTTTGCCAGTGCCTAACCAGACTCTATTGAATGGAGCTTGGGACTTCGTAACAGGGCTGTAGGAAGAAGTACTGGAAGTAAGGCTGGACTGGCAACAAATCCACACTGTGTTTTGGCAAAAAAGGGACACGGTTAGGCTGATTACTCCCCTGTCTTGTAGACGACAGGGACTGATTTGGGGCCAGCACCCCAAAGGCTTCCTCCCAAGGGTGCTGGGCGGAGTTGGGGTGGGCGGGGCTGCACACGCCTGGCTCTGTCACCCCCGTGTCACAATGCCAGCACCCGGCAACGCAGCACTCACAATGCCCGGAGCAGGATCAAAAGGAGCAGCCGGGTCCCGTGTCCACTGCCAGAGCCGGCCCGGGGGCAGCCCCAACACATCCCACAGGAAGCACTTGAGGAGCTGGTGGAATCACAGGGCAGGGGCTGAGGGAGGAAGAGCTTGCATGAGGCTGCTGGAGGTTCTCGACTGCAAGGTGATCTGCTGGCAGGGCCACCTTCCAAGCTCAGCTCATGGATGGAAATCCTTTTGAGCTGGATAGCAGTGGAGAGACCAAGGGAATTTCTTCTGTGCTTGGAACACCCACTGGTGTCCCACCAGGCACAGGAAGGAGTCTTGCCCCCAAGGTCCGTCAGCTCAGAGGCATTTGGGCACTCTCGGAAGTCCAGGAGATGGCTCCAGCTCAAGGGAGGACAGGATAGGACAGGATAGGGCTTGGGCAGGTCCTGGGAGGCGTGAGCAGCCTGTGGGACAAGGAGCCAGGTCTGGCTCACATGCTCAGGGAACAGCCGATCGCCAGCACTGGGGTCAGGAAGGAATTTTTTCCCCCGGGGCAGATTGGCCCTGGTCCCCGGGGGTTTTTTGCCTTCCTCTGCAGCATTGAGCATGACCACTTTGCAGAGCTCCTCTGGGCCCTTTTGGCTCGGTTCCTGCCTGCTGCTCAAGCACCAGGAAGATGGCCTCTCGTGCCCTGCAGCTGGGGGGAGGAAGGCTTTTTTTCCCCCAGGTGGGACAGCAAGCGTCTCCAGGGGTTTTTTTGCCTTCCTCTGCAGCGCTGAGCACGGCCCCTTGCCACGGCTTCTTTGGGCCATTTGGGCTGGGTGCCTGCTGCTCCACGAGGTGGCCCTAAACTTAGTTAGAACAGCCTACCCAAACCAGCATAGAACAACTCACCGAAAACAACCTTAAAGAACCTAAACCAATCTGCCTTAAAATACTTCAATCAGCCACCAACAACCTAAGCAGAACCTTAAACAATCTACAACAAATTACCTAAACCAACCTACACCAAACAAAAGAAACCATCCTAAACCCCCTAAAACAAACCTACCCAAACCAAATGATCTAAAAAATCCTACCTAAAACAATCTAAAACTACAGAAACCGGCATTTCTCAGCCAACCTTAAGCAACCTGTAACCAAACAAGCTAAACACACCGAAACCAACCAATCTTAACCTAAAACAACCATTAAACAATCTCACACAACTTCAAAACAATCTGATCAAGGATAAAACTACCTAAAACAACCCACCTAAACCAACCTCAAAAATATGAAACCAAATGACATAACCTGACCAAAATGACCTAAAGCAAACAACCCAAAGCTAAACAGAACCACTGAAACCAGCCTACAATCACCAAGCTAAAAGCCATGCCGTGTCTCACTTGGATGTGTCTGCAGTCTTGGAAGCTTGACTACCCCAGGTTCTCCTGCTAATGGACCCTGAGCTTGTTTGCAGGTTCTCAAGCACAGCGCAGCTACCGTATCCCCTTGACCTAGCAGTGGTTCGCCTCTAGCGGGGAAGGTCGTCCTCTTGGAGCAAGGCAGGGAAACACGGGGAGCAGGGAAGGAGGAAGGGGACATCTGCTGAGACAGCAGAAACAGCCCAATCGAGCCTGGTGATTAGTTGCGGGACACAGGTCCCAGCGAGATTGCAGTCACATCCAAATCACCCAGACACAACCTAAAACCAACAAAACACAATGTCAATCTAACCAAACCACCTAAAGCACCCTCAACAACCAATCTAAACCACCCCAACCTGAAGGAACCCATCTTCAAAACATGCAACGGAAATAACACTGCCTAAAACAACCTACCAAAAAGTAACTAAAGCAACCTAAACCAAACCACCTGAACCAACCTCAACAGAAACCCTTCGAGCAACCTAAACTATGCAAACCAAACCTGCCTAAACCAACCTACCTGAAAACACAGACACCCACCAACCCACCTAAACTGCCTACTGAAAAGAAACAACCTAAAATAACCAACCAACCAACCAACCAACCAACTTCAAATCATCTAAACAAACCTAAACCAAAGTACTGAAAACGGCCTCAACGAAAACAGCTTCACATACGCCACCTACAACAACCAACGGAAGACACTTTCAACCAAAAATCACCTACATCAAGCAACCTGAACCCACCAGCCTCCAGCAAACAGCCTCTCACAACCACCCTCAAAGAACCTGCCTCCAACCAACCTCAAACGACCGCAACAAACTGAACCAAGCTACTAAAACCAGAAACCTAAACCAAACTAACACAACCAGTGCTAAAGAATCGGCAGAAAACAGCACCAACCAAAGAACCCAACAAAACCAAGAAAAATAAACCTCCGAGGCCAAACAACATAGATCAGCGGTAAGAAAATCACATCACACAACCTAAACCAACCCACCTGAACTAACCAACCCAAACCAAGCTAAACCATCAAACCTGAAACAAGCAATCTAAGACCGCCAACCTAAACCAAGCTTCACAAACCTTAACCTAAAACAACCAGCCTGCAGTGACCTATGAACACACAACCTACCAACAACGTCATACGCTGTCAAACAACCAGTCTCAAAAAGCCTACCAAAACCAACTCATAGAAACTGACCTAAACCAACCAAATGAAACCAACTTAAAAGAAACCAACAAAACCAAAACAACAACAACAATAGAAACAACATCAACAACAAAAACAGAACACCAAAGAAGGTAGAAAGAAACAGGCAAAACCCAAACAAGTCACAGACAAAGAAAGTAGATGTAGGAAACAGCATGCAGAGATGTTGCATGGGGACCCGGTGCTTTGGAGCAGCCACTGGTGTCCTGCCAGGAACAGGAAGGATTCGCAGCTGCCACTCGGCACCTCTCCCTGCGGGCAACACCAGCGCCTGGCAGGGACCAGAGCGCTTCTCGTGCACCCTGCCCAAGAAGCACAGCAGCCAAACAAGGTGCGCAAGGCAAAACATCTGCTTGTCATCGCTACATGTGATGCTTTGCAAAAGACCCCACAGTACCACATACCTCTTCTTTTGTGCACCGTCAGTCCCGCGCCTCATTCTCAAGGTTCTCCCTCTTCAGGAACCAGGGAAAGCTTGGCCTCTATTCCTGCTGCTGCTCTCTGCAGCTCTGGGACTTGCCTTTGCCAGCCTGCAAGGGCTGTTGTTTCAAGCTAAACTGAAGAATGCATCAGCCTGCTCCTGGCTACACATGGGCTTGTGTTAAGGATTGTGAGCGTTGGCTCTGAAAAAGAGTTAGAAACAGAAATGACATGAAATAACAACACATGAAAAAACATAAAATGAAGTATATTAAAAAAATAATAAAATAAAATAAAATAAAATAAAATAAAATAAAATAAAATAAAATAAAATAAAATAAAATAGAAACACTTGTACCCATTGCGTTTTGTGTCCTGGAAAGTGGTTTTTAGGGAAGAGTGAAGGAAGGGGGAGGGAAGGGGGAACGGCAGGGGGGAAGGGAAGAGAAGGCAGAAGAGAAAAGAAAGCCCTGACAGAGCCCTGAGGGCTCCATACCTGAAATTCTGCGGGTTTCACTGAAAGTGAACTCATTTTCTTCATGGAGTTAGAAACCTTTCTTTTTCACGGATCGCACAGTCATTATTTGGAATTAGTTTGAGAACACAAGATAACACCCCAGCACAGAGCTAATGTTTTTCATTGCTCTGGTCTGAGAGCCAAGGACATTCTGACTGCTCTGCCCACAGATGTGACGTATCGAGGAAGGGGGGCAGAGATGGGACAGAGCTGGACTGACATCCAGGCTGATGGATAAGAGTATTTCATCCCATTAGCGTCACGGTAATTACTGAAGGAGGGAGGGGATCTTTCTCACTCTCTCAGGCGTGCAGTGCAATCTCGATAAACTGGCCACATGCGTCAAGAAAGCTACCTGGCAACCAAACAGATCCATTGCACTCTTGTGCTCAGCACATCAAGATTTGCCCTCTAAGTCTCGGCAATTTCTTGAATATCACCAATAATCAACACAGGTTTCAAACAGCAACATGGCATGACAAAATAATACATACTTCTCTTTAAGTCCACTCCTTTTTTTCATCTTTGCCTAGACCTTCGGGAAATGTCAAACCAAACTAACTACTGAGCAGTTCAACACACAACCCACGCAAAATAAAGGCTACCGATTAGGAACCCGATGACAAGTATCAGTCGTGCAACTGCTACTCTATGGCACGGCTGCCCTGAACCCATCACCCCCTAGAGATGAAGTCCAAGGGAGACCCCACTCAGCTGGCAAATATTCCAAAAACGCAAACACGTTTTGCTCACAGATCTTACAGCAAGTTTTCCCTCAGCAAACAAAAGATTAAACAGCAACAACAAGCAGAAATAATACTCACAAGTCTGGAACTCACAAGAGGGTTGTTGCAAGAAGGATTTCTGGAAACGCTTCAACACCCATAGAAGTGGCTTGGAGCCAAAAAAGCACTGTCTCTTCAAACACGTTTTGCATTCCTAACACCACGGCACTAAAGAAATATCAGAATCCCTTAGCAGAGTAGAATTCTGCAATCCAACTCTCAGGTTTGTCGTGCTGGTAAAGCATATTGTCCAAAGATCTGCAGCTGTTGCTCTTTCCTTAAGACAAAAGGCCAAGGAGTCCGTTCCGCCAGAGGCAAACCAAATCCAAGCACTGACAGGACTGCAGAGCAAAATGGCCCCGCAATGGGGCCTCGTGGCCCTGGGGCCGCCATGCCGGCCACCGCAGCGTCCGTTGGGGCCGCCACGAGCCCCTGTGATGGCAGTTGGAGCCCAGCTGTGCCAGCCGCGACGTGGCTCCGAGTGAAGAGGCCGCAGACAACAGCGCCGGAGAGACCAGAAGAAGGAAGAGGAGGCTCAGGGACCCCCCGGGATGGCTCCGCCGCCCAAACAACGGCGGCTGCCTGTCCGGAGCAGCAACACCGCCCACAGGCAGGAGGAGCCAATGGAGGTTGACCCACCCCGGGAAGAGGCGGAGCCCATGGAGGTGGATCCGCCTCGGCAGGAGGAGGAGGAGGCGATGGAGGTGGATCCGCCTCAGGCGGGGCTGCAGGGGCCCTCCAGCAGCACGGCCGGACTGCCTGCGGCGCCGTGGTGCCCGAAGCGCCGCAGGACGGCCGGGGGCTCTCCCAGAGCCCCCAAACAGGCGCCTGGCCGCAAGCGGCGCCGCCCCCGCAGCCGCCGCTAGCCACCTCCGGGGATGGGCCGGACCAGCAGCCGCTCTGGAGCCACAGGTGAGCCCGGCTTCCCAGCCCGCACCCCCGGCCCTCATGCCGGGGCATCTCCTCTGCCCTGGGGCCTGGGGAAGAGGCGAGGAGACTCGCTGCCATCTTCTGCTCGGCAGCCCCAGAACACCGGGAGTCCTCGGGAGCCACCAGACAGCGGGGGACAGCGCCGCAGACCCGAGGACAGCGCTGGAGGCGTTTGGGCACTCTCCCGAGGCCGGGAGAGGGCTCCAGTTCAAGGTAGGCTAGGCTAGGCTAGGATAGGGTAGGGTAGGATAGGGGAGGGCTTGGGCAGGTCCTGGGAGGCGTGAGCAGCCTGTGGGACAAGGAGCCAGGTCTGGCTCACATGCTCAGGGAACAGCCGATCGCCAGCACTGGGGTCAGGAAGGAATTTTCCCCCGGGGCAGATTGGCCCTGGTCCCCGGGGGTTTTTTGCCTTCCTCTGCAGCATGGAGCATGACCACTTTGCAGAGCTCCTCTGGGCCCTTTTGGCTCGGTTCCTGCCTGCTGCTCAAGCACCAGGAAGATGGGCTCTCGTGCCCTGCAGCTGGGGGGAGGAAGGCTTTTTTTCCCCCAGGTGGGACAGCAAGCGTCTCCGGGGGTTTTTTGCCTTCCTCTGCAGCGCTGAGCACGGCCCCTTGCCACGGCTTCTTTGGGCCATTTGGGCTGGGTGCCTGCTGCTCCACGAGGCGGCCCTACACTTAGCTAGAACAGCGTAGAACTAAGCTAAGGAAGGCTAAAGAAGTGCAACCAACTAACCAGCCTTCAAGAAGAGAAAATAAAATTAAAATAAACACTTGTATCCCTTGTGTTTTGTGTCCTTGAAAGTGTTTTGGAGACGGGAGGGGGGGAGAAGGGGAGAGGCGGGAGGGGGGGAGAAGGGGAGAGGCGGGAGGGGGGGAGAAGGGGAGAGGCGGGAGGGGGGGAGAAGGGGAGAGGCGGCAGGGGGGGAGAAGGGGAGAGGCGGCAGGGGGGGAGAAGGGGAGAGGCGGCAGGGGGGGAGAAGGGGAGAGGCGGCAGGGGGGGAGAAGGGGAGAGGCGGCAGGGGGGGAGAAGGGGAGAGGCGGCAGGGGGGGAGAAGGGGAGAGGCGGCAGGGGGGGAGAAGGGGAGAGGCGGCAGGGGGGGAGAAGGGGAGAGGCGGCAGGGGGGGAGAAGGGGAGAGGCGGCAGGGGGGGAGAAGGGGAGAGGCGGCAGGGGGGGAGAAGGGGAGAGGCGGCAGGGGGGGAGAAGGGGAGAGGCGGCAGGGGGGGAGAAGGGGAGAGGCGGCAGGGGGGGAGAAGGGGAGAGGCGGCAGGGGGGGAGAAGGGGAGAGGCGGCAGGGGGGGAGAAGGGGAGAGGCGGCAGGGGGGGAGAAGGGGAGAGGCGGCAGG
>NW_028115087.1:0-14530 GCF_964273445.1 Streptopelia decaocto
GATTTGAAAAGTTTTCAATGGGAATGGGAAGAATTGGGACAAAAATCGGAAAATTTTTCAGGGACTTTGAAAAAATTTCAACTGGAATTTTAGCCATTTTTTTATGTGAAATTGTAAACATGTGGCCATGGATTTTGAAAATTCTAGAGAGAATTTTAAAAGCTTCAAGAGAATTTCAACAATTTTGAGAGGGATTTGAAAAGTTTCAATGGGAATGGGAAGAATTGGGACAAAAATTGGAAAATTTTTAAGGGACTTTGAAAAAATTTCAACTGGAATTTTAGCCATTTTTTGACGTGAAATTGTAAACATGTGGCCATGGATTTTGAAAATTCTAGAGAGAATTTTAAAAGCTTCAAGAGAATTTCAACAATTTTGAGAGGGATTTGAAAAGTTTCAATGGGAATGGGAAGAATTGGGACAAAAATTGGAAAATTTTTAAGGGACTTTGAAAAAATTTCAACTGGAATTTTAGCCATTTTTTGACGTGAAATTGTAAACATGTGGACATGGATTTTGAAAATTCTAGAGAGAATTTTAAAAGCTTTAACAGAATTTCTACAATTTTGAGAGGGATTTGATAAGTTTCAATGGGAATGGGAAGAATTGGGACAAAAATTGGAAAATTTTTAAGGGACTTTGAAAAAATTTCAACTGGAATTTTAGCCATTTTTTTATGTGAAATTGTAAACATGTGGCCATGGATTTTGAAAATTCTAGAGAGAATTTTAAAAGCTTCAACAGAATTTCAACAATTTTGAGAGGGATTTGAAAAGTTTCAATGGGAATGGGAAGAATTGGGACAAAAATTGGAAAATTTTTAAGGGACTTTGAAAAAATTTCAACTGGAATTTTAGCCATTTTTTGACGTGAAATTGTAAACATGTGGCCATGGATTTTGAAAATTCTAGAGAGAATTTTAAAAGCTTCAAGAGAATTTCAACAATTTTGAGAGGGATTTGAAAAGTTTCAATGGGAATGGGAAGAATTGGGACAAAAATTGGAAAATTTTTCAGGGACTTTGAAAAAATTTCAACTGGAATTTTAGCCATTTTTTGACATGAAATTGTAAACATGTGGCCATGGATTTTGAAAATTCTAGAGAGAATTTTAAAAGCTTCAACAGAATTTCAACAATTTTGAGAGGGATTTGAAAAGTTTCAATGGGAATGGGAAGAATTGGGACAAAAATTGGAAAATTTTTAAGGGACTTTGAAAAAATTTCAACTGGAATTTTAGCATTTTTTTTACGTGAAATTGTAAAGATGTGGACATGGATTTTGAAAATTCTAGAGAGAATTTTAAAAGCTTCAAGAGAATTTCAACAATTTTGAGAGGGATTTGAAAAGTTTCAATGGGAATGGGAAGAATTGGGACAAAAATTGGAAAATTTTTAAGGGACTTTGAAAAAATTTCAACTGGAATTTTAGCAATTTTTTTATGTGAAATTGTAAACATGTGGCCATGGATATTGAAAATTCTAGAGAGAATTTTAAAAGCTTCAAGAGAATTTCAACAATTTTGAGAGGGATTTGAAAAGTTTCAATGGGAATGGGAAGAATTGGGACAAAAATTGGAAAATTTTTCAGGGACTTTGAAAAAATTTCAACTGGAATTTTAGCCATTTTTTGACATGAAATTGTAAACATGTGGCCATGGATTTTGAAAATTCTAGAGAGAATTTTAAAAGCTTCAACAGAATTTCAACAATTTTGAGAGGGATTTGAAAAGTTTCAATGGGAATGGGAAGAATTGGGACAAAAATTGGAAAATTTTTAAGGGACTTTGAAAAAATTTCAACTGGAATTTTAGCATTTTTTTTACGTGAAATTGTAAAGATGTGGCCATGGATTTTGAAAATTCTAGAGAGAATTTTAAAAGCTTCAACAGAATTTCAACAATTTTGAGAGGGATTTGAAAAGTTTCAATGGGAATGGGAAGAATTGGGACAAAAATTGGAAAATTTTTAAGGGACTTTGAAAAAATTGCAACTGGAATTTTAGCCATTTTTTGACGTGAAATTGTAAACATGTGGCCATGGATTTGGAAAATTCTAGAGAGAATTTTAAAAGCTTCAAGAGAATTTCTACAATTTTGAGAGGGATTTGAAAAGTTTCAATGGGAATGGGAAGAATTGGGACAAAAATTGGAAAATTTTTCAGGGACTTTGAAAAAATTTCAACTGGAATTTTAGCAATTTTTTATGTGAAATTGTAAACATGTGGCCATGGATTTTGAAAATTCTAGAGAGAATTTTAAAAGCTTCAAGAGAATTTCAACAATTTTGAGAGGGATTTGAAAAGTTTCAATGGGAATGGGATGAATTGGGAGAAAAATTGGAAAATTTTTAAGGGACTTTGAAAAAATTTCAACTGGAATTTTAGCAATTTTTTGATGTGAAATTGTAAACATGTGGCCATGGATTTTGAAAATTCTAGAGAGAATTTTAAAAGCTTCAAGAGAATTTCAACAATTTTGAGAGGGATTTGAAAAGTTTCAATGGGAATGGGAAGAATTGGGACAAAAATTGGAAAATTTTGAAGGGACTTTGAAAAAATTTCAACTGGAATTTTAGCCATTTTTTATGTGAAATTGTAAACATGTGGACATGGACTTTGAGAATTCTAGAGAGAATTTTAAAAGCTTTAACAGAATTTCAACAATTTTGAGAGGGATTTGAAAAGTTTCAATGGGAATGGGAAGAATTGGGACAAAAATTGGAAAATTTTTAAGGGACTTTGAAAAAATTTCAACTGGAATTTTAGCAATTTTTTATGTGAAATTGTAAACATGTGGCCATGGATTTTGAAAATTCTAGAGAGAATTTTAAAAGCTTCAAGAGAATTTCAACAATTTTGAGAGGGATTTGAAAAGTTTCAATGGGAATGGGAAGAATTGGGACAAAAATTGGAAAATTTTTCAGGGACTTTGAAAAAATTTCAACTGGAATTTTAGCCATTTTTTTATGTGAAATTGTAAACATGTGGCCATGGATTTTGAAAATTCTAGAGAGAATTTTAAAAGCTTCAAGAGAATTTCAACAATTTTGAGAGGGATTTGAAAAGTTTCAATGGGAATGGGAAGAATTGGGACAAAAATTGGAAAATTTTTAAGGGACTTTGAAAAAATTTCAACTGGAATTTTAGCCATTTTTTGACGTGAAATTGTAAACATGTGGCCATGGATTTTGAAAATTCTAGAGAGAATTTTAAAAGCTTCAAGAGAATTTCAACAATTTTGAGAGGGATTTGAAAAGTTTCAATGGGAATGGGAAGAATTGGGACAAAAATTGGAAAATTTTTAAGGGACTTTGAAAAAATTTCAACTGGAATTTTAGCCATTTTTTGACGTGAAATTGTAAACATGTGGACATGGATTTTGAAAATTCTAGAGAGAATTTTAAAAGCTTTAACAGAATTTCTACAATTTTGAGAGGGATTTGATAAGTTTCAATGGGAATGGGAAGAATTGGGACAAAAATTGGAAAATTTTTAAGGGACTTTGAAAAAATTTCAACTGGAATTTTAGCCATTTTTTTATGTGAAATTGTAAACATGTGGCCATGGATTTTGAAAATTCTAGAGAGAATTTTAAAAGCTTCAAGAGAATTTCAACAATTTTGAGAGGGATTTGAAAAGTTTCAATGGGAATGGGAAGAATTGGGACAAAAATTGGAAAATTTTGAAGGGACTTTGAAAAAATTTCAACTGGAATTTTAGCCATATTTTGACGTGAAATTGTAAACATGTGGCCATGGATTTTGAAAATTCTAGAGAGAATTTTAAAAGCTTCAAGAGAATTTCAACAATTTTGAGAGGGATTTGAAAAGTTTCAATGGGAATGGGAAGAATTGGGACAAAAATTGGAAAATTTTTAAGGGACTTTGAAAAAATTTCAACGGGAATTTTAGCCATTTTTTGACGTGAAATTGTAAACATGTGGACATGGATTTTGAAAATTCTAGAGAGAATTTTAAAAGCTTCAAGAGAATTTCAACAATTTTGAGAGGGATTTGAAAAGTTTCAATGGGAATGGGAAGAATTGGGACAAAAATTGGAAAATTTTTAAGGGACTTTGAAAAAATTTCAACTGGAATTTTAGCAATTATTTTATGCGAAATTGTAAACATGTGGACATGGATTTTAAAATTCTAGAGAGAATTTTAAAAGCTTCAAGAGAATTTCAACAATTTTGAGAGGGATTTGAAAAGTTTCAATGGGAATGGGAAGAATTGGGACAAAAATTGGAAAATTTTTAAGGGACTTTGAAAAAATTTCAACTGGAATTTTAGCAATTTTTTTATGTGAAATTGTAAACATGTGGCCATGGATATTGAAAATTCTAGAGAGAATTTTAAAAGCTTCAAGAGAATTTCAACAATTTTGAGAGGGATTTGAAAAGTTTCAATGGGAATGGGAAGAATTGGGACAAAAATTGGAAAATTTTTCAGGGACTTTGAAAAAATTTCAACTGGAATTTTAGCCATTTTTTGACATGAAATTGTAAACATGTGGCCATGGATTTTGAAAATTCTAGAGAGAATTTTAAAAGCTTCAAGAGAATTTCAACAATTTTGAGAGGGATTTGAAAAGTTTCAATGGGAATGGGAAGAATTGGGACAAAAATTGGAAAATTTTTAAGGGACTTTGAAAAAATTTCAACTGGAATTTTAGCATTTTTTGACGTGAAATTGTAAAGATGTGGACATGGATTTTGAAAATTCTAGAGAGAATTTTAAAAGCTTCAAGAGAATTTCAACAATTTTGAGAGGGATTTGAAAAGTTTCAATGGGAATGGGAAGAATTGGGACAAAAATTGGAAAATTTTTAAGGGACTTTGAAAAAATTTCAACTGGAATTTTAGCAATTTTTTTATGTGAAATTGTAAACATGTGGCCATGGATTTTGAAAATTCTAGAGAGAATTTTAAAAGCTTCAAGAGAATTTCAACAATTTTGAGAGGGATTTGAAAAGTTTCAATGGGAATGGGAAGAATTGGGACAAAAATTGGAAAATTTTTCAGGGACTTTGAAAAAATTTCAACTGGAATTTTAGCCATTTTTTGACATGAAATTGTAAACATGTGGCCATGGATTTTGAAAATTCTAGAGAGAATTTTAAAAGCTTCAACAGAATTTCAACAATTTTGAGAGGGATTTGAAAAGTTTCAATGGGAATGGGAAGAATTGGGACAAAAATTGGAAAATTTTTAAGGGACTTTGAAAAAATTTCAACTGGAATTTTAGCATTTTTTTTACGTGAAATTGTAAAGATGTGGACATGGATTTTGAAAATTCTAGAGAGAATTTTAAAAGCTTCAAGAGAATTTCAACAATTTTGAGAGGGATTTGAAAAGTTTCAATGGGAATGGGAAGAATTGGGACAAAAATTGGAAAATTTTTAAGGGACTTTGAAAAAATTTCAACTGGAATTTTAGCCATTTTTTGACGTGAAATTGTAAACATGTGGCCATGGATTTTGAAAATTCTAGAGAGAATTTTAAAAGCTTCAAGAGAATTTCAACAATTTTGAGAGGGATTTGAAAAGTTTCAATGGGAATGGGAAGAATTGGGACAAAAATTGGAAAATTTTTCAGGGACTTTGAAAAAATTTCAACTGGAATTTTAGCAATTTTTTTATGTGAAATTGTAAACATGTGGCCATGGATTTTGAAAATTCTAGAGAGAATTTTAAAAGCTTCAAGAGAATTTCAACAATTTTGAGAGGGATTTGAAAAGTTTCAATGGGAATGGGAAGAATTGGGACAAAAATTGGAAAATTTTTAAGGGACTTTGAAAAAATTTCAACTGGAATTTTAGCCATTTTTTTGACGTGAAATTGTAAACATGTGGCCATGGATTTTGAAAATTCTAGAGAGAATTTTAAAAGCTTCAAGAGAATTTCAACAATTTTGAGAGGGATTTGAAAAGTTTCAATGGGAATGGGAAGAATTGGGACAAAAATTGGAAAACTTTTCAGGGACTTTGAAAAAATTTCAACTGGAATTTTAGCTATTTTTTGACGTGAAATTGTAAAGATGTGGACATGGATTTTGAAAATTCTAGAGAGAATTTTAAAAGCTTCAAGAGAATTTCAACAATTTTGAGAGGGATTTGAAAAGTTTCAATGGGAATGGGAAGAATTGGGACAAAAATTGGAAAATTTTGAAGGGACTTTGAAAAAATTTCAACTGGAATTTTAGCAATTTTTTTATGTGAAATTGTAAACATGTGGACATGGATTTTGAAAATTCTAGAGAGAATTTTAAAAGCTTCAAGAGAATTTCAACAATTTTGAGAGGGATTTGAAAAGTTTCAATGGGAATGGGAAGAATTGGGACAAAAATTGGAAAATTTTTAAGGGACTTTGAAAAAATTTCAACGGGAATTTTAGCCATTTTTTGACGTGAAATTGTAAACATGTGGACATGGATTTTGAAAATTCTAGAGAGAATTTTAAAAGCTTCAAGAGAATTTCAACAATTTTGAGAGGGATTTGAAAAGTTTCAATGGGAATGGGAAGAATTGGGACAAAAATTGGAAAATTTTTAAGGGACTTTGAAAAAATTTCAACTGGAATTTTAGCAATTATTTTATGCGAAATTGTAAACATGTGGACATGGATTTTAAAATTCTAGAGAGAATTTTAAAAGCTTCAACAGAATTTCAACAATTTTGAGAGGGATTTGAAAAGTTTCAATGGGAATGGGAAGAATTGGGACAAAAATTGGAAAATTTTTAAGGGACTTTGAAAAAATTTCAACTGGAATTTTAGCAATTTTTTTATGTGAAATTGTAAACATGTGGCCATGGATATTGAAAATTCTAGAGAGAATTTTAAAAGCTTCAAGAGAATTTCAACAATTTTGAGAGGGATTTGAAAAGTTTCAATGGGAATGGGAAGAATTGGGACAAAAATTGGAAAATTTTTCAGGGACTTTGAAAAAATTTCAACTGGAATTTTAGCCATTTTTTGACATGAAATTGTAAACATGTGGCCATGGATTTTGAAAATTCTAGAGAGAATTTTAAAAGCTTCAACAGAATTTCAACAATTTTGAGAGGGATTTGAAAAGTTTCAATGGGAATGGGAAGAATTGGGACAAAAATTGGAAAATTTTTAAGGGACTTTGAAAAAATTTCAACTGGAATTTTAGCATTTTTTTTACGTGAAATTGTAAAGATGTGGCCATGGATTTTGAAAATTCTAGAGAGAATTTTAAAAGCTTCAAGAGAATTTCAACAATTTTGAGAGGGATTTGAAAAGTTTCAATGGGAATGGGAAGAATTGGGACAAAAATTGGAAAATTTTTAAGGGACTTTGAAAAAATTTCAACTGGAATTTTAGCAATTTTTTTATGTGAAATTGTAAACATGTGGCCATGGATATTGAAAATTCTAGAGAGAATTTTAAAAGCTTCAAGAGAATTTCAACAATTTTGAGAGGGATTTGAAAAGTTTCAATGGGAATGGGAAGAATTGGGACAAAAATTGGAAAATTTTTCAGGGACTTTGAAAAAATTTCAACTGGAATTTTAGCCATTTTTTGACATGAAATTGTAAACATGTGGCCATGGATTTTGAAAATTCTAGAGAGAATTTTAAAAGCTTCAACAGAATTTCAACAATTTTGAGAGGGATTTGAAAAGTTTCAATGGGAATGGGAAGAATTGGGACAAAAATTGGAAAATTTTTAAGGGACTTTGAAAAAATTTCAACTGGAATTTTAGCCATTTTTTGACGTGAAATTGTAAACATGTGGCCATGGATTTTGAAAATTCTAGAGAGAATTTTAAAAGCTTCAAGAGAATTTCTACAATTTTGAGAGGGATTTGAAAAGTTTCAATGGGAATGGGAAGAATTGGGACAAAAATTGGAAAATTTTTCAGGGACTTTGAAAAAATTTCAACTGGAATTTTAGCAATTTTTTATGTGAAATTGTAAACATGTGGACATGGATTTTAAAATTCTAGAGAGAATTTTAAAAGCTTCAAGAGAATTTCAACAATTTTGAGAGGGATTTGAAAAGTTTCAATGGGAATGGGAAGAATTGGGACAAAAATTGGAAAATTTTTAAGGGACTTTGAAAAAATTTCAACTGGAATTTTAGCAATTTTTTTATGTGAAATTGTAAACATGTGGCCATGGATATTGAAAATTCTAGAGAGAATTTTAAAAGCTTCAAGAGAATTTCAACAATTTTGAGAGGGATTTGAAAAGTTTCAATGGGAATGGGAAGAATTGGGACAAAAATTGGAAAATTTTTCAGGGACTTTGAAAAAATTTCAACTGGAATTTTAGCCATTTTTTGACATGAAATTGTAAACATGTGGCCATGGATTTTGAAAATTCTAGAGAGAATTTTAAAAGCTTCAACAGAATTTCAACAATTTTGAGAGGGATTTGAAAAGTTTCAATGGGAATGGGAAGAATTGGGACAAAAATTGGAAAATTTTTAAGGGACTTTGAAAAAATTTCAACTGGAATTTTAGCATTTTTTTTACGTGAAATTGTAAAGATGTGGACATGGATTTTGAAAATTCTAGAGAGAATTTTAAAAGCTTCAAGAGAATTTCAACAATTTTGAGAGGGATTTGAAAAGTTTCAATGGGAATGGGAAGAATTGGGACAAAAATTGGAAAATTTTTAAGGGACTTTGAAAAAATTTCAACTGGAATTTTAGCCATTTTTTGACGTGAAATTGTAAACATGTGGCCATGGATTTTGAAAATTCTAGAGAGAATTTTAAAAGCTTCAAGAGAATTTCAACAATTTTGAGAGGGATTTGAAAAGTTTCAATGGGAATGGGAAGAATTGGGACAAAAATTGGAAAATTTTTAAGGGACTTTGAAAAAATTTCAACTGGAATTTTAGCAATTTTTTTGACGTGAAATTGTAAACATGTGGCCATGGATTTTGAAAATTCTAGAGAGAATTTTAAAAGCTTCAAGAGAATTTCAACAATTTTGAGAGGGATTTGAAAAGTTTCAATGGGAATGGGAAGAATTGGGACAAAAATTGGAAAATTTTTAAGGGACTTTGAAAAAATTTCAACTGGAATTTTAGCAATTTTTTTGACGTGAAATTGTAAACATGTGGCCATGGATTTTGAAAATTCTAGAGAGAATTTTAAAAGCTTCAAGAGAATTTCAACAATTTTGAGAGGGATTTGAAAAGTTTCAATGGGAATGGGAAGAATTGGGACAAAAATTGGAAAATTTTTAAGGGACTTTGAAAAAATTTCAACTGGAATTTTAGCTATTTTTTGACGTGAAATTGTAAACATGTGGACATGGATTTTGAAAATTCTAGAGAGAATTTTAAAAGCTTCAAGAGAATTTCAACAATTTTGAGAGGGATTTGAAAAGTTTCAATGGGAATGGGAAGAATTGGGACAAAAATTGGAAAATTTTTCAGGGACTTTGAAAAAATTTCAACTGGAATTTTAGCAATTTTTTGATGTGAAATTGTAAACATGTGGCCATGGATTTTGAAAATTCTAGAGAGAATTTTAAAAGCTTCAAGAGAATTTCAACAATTTTGAGAGGGATTTGAAAAGTTTCAATGGGAATGGGAAGAATTGGGACAAAAATTGGAAAATTTTTAAGGGACTTTGAAAAAATTTCAACGGGAATTTTAGCCATTTTTTTATGTGAAATTGTAAACATGTGGACATGGATTTTGAAAATTCTAGAGAGAATTTTAAAAGCTTCAACAGAATTTCAACAATTTTGAGAGGGATTTGAAAAGTTTCAATGGGAATGGGAAGAATTGGGACAAAAATTGGAAAATTTTGAAGGGACTTTGAAAAAATTTCAACTGGAATTTTAGCCATTTTTTGTCGTGAAATTGTAAACATGTGGACATGGATTTTGAAAATTCTAGAGAGAATTTTAAAAGCTTCAACAGAATTTCAACAATTTTGAGAGGGATTTGAAAAATTTCAATGGGAATGGGAAGAATTGGGACAAAAATTGGAAAATTTTTAAGGGACTTTGAAAAAATTTCAACTGGAATTTTAGCAATTTTTTTATGTGAAATTGTAAACATGTGGCCATGGATTTTGAAAATTCTAGAGAGAATTTTAAAAGCTTCAAGAGAATTTCAACAATTTTGAGAGGGATTTGAAAAGTTTCAATGGGAATGGGAAGAATTGGGACAAAAATTGGAAAATTTTTAAGGGACTTTGAAAAAATTTCAACTGGAATTTTAGCCATTTTTTGACGTGAAATTGTAAACATGTGGACATGGATTTTGAAAATTCTAGAGAGAATTTTAAAAGCTTCAACAGAATTTCAACAATTTTGAGAGGGATTTGAAAAATTTCAATGGGAATGGGAAGAATTGGGACAAAAATTGGAAAATTTTTAAGGGACTTTGAAAAAATTTCAACTGGAATTTTAGCCATTTTTTGACGTGAAATTGTAAACATGTGGCCATGGATTTTGAAAATTCTAGAGAGAATTTTAAAAGCTTCAACAGAATTTCAACAATTTTGAGAGGGATTTGAAAAGTTTCAATGGGAATGGGAAGAATTGGGACAAAAATTGGAAAATTTTTAAGGGACTTTGAAAAAATTTCAACTGGAATTTTAGCCATTTTTTTATGTGAAATTGTAAACATGTGGACATGGATTTTGAAAATTCTAGAGAGAATTTTAAAAGCTTCAAGAGAATTTCAACAATTTTGAGAGGGATTTGAAAAGTTTCAATGGGAATGGGAAGAATTGGGACAAAAATTGGAAAATTTTTAAGGGACTTTGAAAAAATTTCAACGGGAATTTTAGCCATTTTTTGACGTGAAATTGTAAACATGTGGACATGGATTTTGAAAATTCTAGAGAGAATTTTAAAAGCTTCAAGAGAATTTCAACAATTTTGAGAGGGATTTGAAAAGTTTCAATGGGAATGGGAAGAATTGGGACAAAAATTGGAAAATTTTTAAGGGACTTTGAAAAAATTTCAACTGGAATTTTAGCAATTATTTTATGTGAAATTGTAAACATGTGGACATGGATTTTAAAATTCTAGAGAGAATTTTAAAAGCTTCAAGAGAATTTCAACAATTTTGAGAGGGATTTGAAAAGTTTCAATGGGAATGGGAAGAATTGGGACAAAAATTGGAAAATTTTTAAGGGACTTTGAAAAAATTTCAACTGGAATTTTAGCAATTTTTTTATGTGAAATTGTAAACATGTGGCCATGGATATTGAAAATTCTAGAGAGAATTTTAAAAGCTTCAAGAGAATTTCAACAATTTTGAGAGGGATTTGAAAAGTTTCAATGGGAATGGGAAGAATTGGGACAAAAATTGGAAAATTTTTCAGGGACTTTGAAAAAATTTCAACTGGAATTTTAGCCATTTTTTGACATGAAATTGTAAACATGTGGCCATGGATTTTGAAAATTCTAGAGAGAATTTTAAAAGCTTCAACAGAATTTCAACAATTTTGAGAGGGATTTGAAAAGTTTCAATGGGAATGGGAAGAATTGGGACAAAAATTGGAAAATTTTTAAGGGACTTTGAAAAAATTTCAACTGGAATTTTAGCAATTTTTTTGACGTGAAATTGTAAACATGTGGCCATGGATTTTGAAAATTCTAGAGAGAATTTTAAAAGCTTCAAGAGAATTTCAACAATTTTGAGAGGGATTTGAAAAGTTTCAATGGGAATGGGAAGAATTGGGACAAAAATTGGAAAATTTTTAAGGGACTTTGAAAAAATTTCAACTGGAATTTTAGCTATTTTTTGACGTGAAATTGTAAACATGTGGACATGGATTTTGAAAATTCTAGAGAGAATTTTAAAAGCTTCAAGAGAATTTCAACAATTTTGAGAGGGATTTGAAAAGTTTCAATGGGAATGGGAAGAATTGGGACAAAAATTGGAAAATTTTTCAGGGACTTTGAAAAAATTTCAACTGGAATTTTAGCAATTTTTTGATGTGAAATTGTAAACATGTGGCCATGGATTTTGAAAATTCTAGAGAGAATTTTAAAAGCTTCAAGAGAATTTCAACAATTTTGAGAGGGATTTGAAAAGTTTCAATGGGAATGGGAAGAATTGGGACAAAAATTGGAAAATTTTTAAGGGACTTTGAAAAAATTTCAACGGGAATTTTAGCCATTTTTTTATGTGAAATTGTAAACATGTGGCCATGGATTTTGAAAATTCTAGAGAGAATTTTAAAAGCTTCAACAGAATTTCAACAATTTTGAGAGGGATTTGAAAAGTTTCAATGGGAATGGGAAGAATTGGGACAAAAATTGGAAAATTTTGAAGGGACTTTGAAAAAATTTCAACTGGAATTTTAGCCATTTTTTGACGTGAAATTGTAAACATGTGGACATGGATTTTGAAAATTCTAGAGAGAATTTTAAAAGCTTCAACAGAATTTCAACAATTTTGAGAGGGATTTGAAAAATTTCAATGGGAATGGGAAGAATTGGGACAAAAATTGGAAAATTTTTAAGGGACTTTGAAAAAATTTCAACTGGAATTTTAGCCATTTTTTGACGTGAAATTGTAAACATGTGGCCATGGATTTTGAAAATTCTAGAGAGAATTTTAAAAGCTTCAAGAGAATTTCAACAATTTTGAGAGGGATTTGAAAAGTTTCAATGGGAATGGGAAGAATTGGGACAAAAATTGGAAAATTTTTAAGGGACTTTGAAAAAATTTCAACTGGAATTTTAGCCATTTTTTGACGTGAAATTGTAAACATGTGGACATGGATTTTGAAAATTCTAGAGAGAATTTTAAAAGCTTCAACAGAATTTCAACAATTTTGAGAGGGATTTGAAAAGTTTCAATGGGAATGGGAAGAATTGGGACAAAAATTGGAAAATTTTTAAGGGACTTTGAAAAAATTTCAACTGGAATTTTAGCCATTTTTTGACGTGAAATTGTAAACATGTGGCCATGGATTTTGAAAATTCTAGAGAGAATTTTAAAAGCTTCAACAGAATTTCAACAATTTTGAGAGGGATTTGAAAAGTTTCAATGGGAATGGGAAGAATTGGGACAAAAATTGGAAAATTTTTAAGGGACTTTGAAAAAATTTCAACTGGAATTTTAGCCATTTTTTTATGTGAAATTGTAAACATGTGGACATGGATTTTGAAAATTCTAGAGAGAATTTTAAAAGCTTCAAGAGAATTTCAACAATTTTGAGAGGGATTTGAAAAGTTTCAATGGGAATGGGAAGAATTGGGACAAAAATTGGAAAATTTTTAAGGGACTTTGAAAAAATTTCAACGGGAATTTTAGCCATTTTTTGACGTGAAATTGTAAACATGTGGACATGGATTTTGAAAATTCTAGAGAGAATTTTAAAAGCTTCAAGAGAATTTCAACAATTTTGAGAGGGATTTGAAAAGTTTCAATGGGAATGGGAAGAATTGGGACAAAAATTGGAAAATTTTTAAGGGACTTTGAAAAAATTTCAACTGGAATTTTAGCAATTATTTTATGCGAAATTGTAAACATGTGGACATGGATTTTAAAATTCTAGAGAGAATTTTAAAAGCTTCAAGAGAATTTCAACAATTTTGAGAGGGATTTGAAAAGTTTCAATGGGAATGGGAAGAATTGGGACAAAAATTGGAAAATTTTTAAGGGACTTTGAAAAAATTTCAACTGGAATTTTAGCAATTTTTTTATGTGAAATTGTAAACATGTGGCCATGGATATTGAAAATTCTAGAGAGAATTTTAAAAGCTTCAAGAGAATTTCAACAATTTTGAGAGGGATTTGAAAAGTTTCAATGGGAATGGGAAGAATTGGGACAAAAATTGGAAAATTTTTCAGGGACTTTGAAAAAATTTCAACTGGAATTTTAGCCATTTTTTGACATGAAATTGTAAACATGTGGCCATGGATTTTGAAAATTCTAGAGAGAATTTTAAAAGCTTCAACAGAATTTCAACAATTTTGAGAGGGATTTGAAAAGTTTCAATGGGAATGGGAAGAATTGGGACAAAAATTGGAAAATTTTTAAGGGACTTTGAAAAAATTTCAACTGGAATTTTAGCATTTTTTTTACGTGAAATTGTAAAGATGTGGCCATGGATTTTGAAAATTCTAGAGAGAATTTTAAAAGCTTCAAGAGAATTTCAACAATTTTGAGAGGGATTTGAAAAGTTTCAATGGGAATGGGAAGAATTGGGACAAAAATTGGAAAATTTTTAAGGGACTTTGAAAAAATTTCAACTGGAATTTTAGCCATTTTTTGACGTGAAATTGTAAACATGTGGCCATGGATTTTGAAAATTCTAGAGAGAATTTTAAAAGCTTCAAGAGAATTTCTACAATTTTGAGAGGGATTTGAAAAGTTTCAATGGGAATGGGAAGAATTGGGACAAAAATTGGAAAATTTTTCAGGGACTTTGAAAAAATTTCAACTGGAATTTTAGCAATTTTTTTATGTGAAATTGTAAACATGTGGCCATGGATTTTGAAAATTCTAGAGAGAATTTTAAAAGCTTCAAGAGAATTTCAACAATTTTGAGAGGGATTTGAAAAGTTTCAATG
>NW_028115086.1:0-133035 GCF_964273445.1 Streptopelia decaocto
GACTTTGAAAAAATTTCAACTGGAATTTTAGCAATTTTGACATGAAGTTGGAAACATGTGGACATGGATTTTGAAAATTCTAGAGAGAAGTTTCAAACATTCAATAGGATTTCAACAGTTTTTGAGAGGATTTGAAAAGTTTCAATGGGAATGGGAAGAATTGGGACGAAAATTGGAAAATTTTGAAGGGACTTTGAAAAATTTCAACTGGAATTTTAGCAATTTTGACGTGAAATTGTAAACATGTTGAAGTGGATTTTGAAAATTCTAGAGAGAATTTTAAAAGCTTCAACAGAATTTCAACAGTTTTTGAGAGGGATTTGAAAAGTTTCAATGGGAATGGGAAGAATTGGGACGAAAATTGGAAAATTTTGAAGGGACTTTGAAAAATTTCAACTGGAATTTTAGCAATTTTGACGTGCAATTGTAAACATGTTGAAGTGGATTTTGAAAATTCTAGAGAGAATTTTAAAAGCTTCAACAGAATTTCAACAGTTTGAGAGGGATTTGAAAAGTTTCAATGGGAATGGGAAGAATTGGGACGAAAATTGGAAAATTTTTAAGGGACTTTGAAAAAATTTCAACTAGAATTTTAGCAATTTTGACATGAAGTTGGAAACATGTTGAAGTGGGTTTTGAAAATTCTAGAGAGAAGTTTAAAAGTTTCAACAGAATTTCAACAGTTTTGAGAGGGATTTGAAAAGTTTCAATGGGAATGGGAAGAATTGGGATGAAAATTGGAAAATTTTTAAGGGACTTTGAAAAATTTCAAGTGGAATTTTAGCAATTTTGACGTGAAATTGTAAACATGTTGACGTGGATTTTGAAATTCTAGAGAGAATTTTAAAAGCTTCAACAGAATTTCAACAGTTTTGAGAGGGATTTGAAAAGTTTCAATGGGAAGGGAAGAATTGGGAGGAAAATTGGAAATATTTTAAGGGACTTTGAAAAAATTTCAACTGGAATTTTAGCAATTTTGACGTGCAATTGTAAACATGTTGAAGTGGATTTGAAAATTCTAGAGAGAATTTTAAAAGCTTCAACAGAATTTCCACAGTTTTGAGAGGGATTTGAAAAGTTTCAATGGGAATGGGAAGAATTGGGACGAAAATTGGAAAATTTTAAGGGACTTTGAAAAAATTTCAACTGGAATTTTAGCAATTTTGACGTGAAATTGTAAACCCTGTGGACATGGATTTTGAAAATTCTAGAGAGAAGTTTCAAATATTCAATAGTATTTCACAGTTTTGAGAGGGATTTGAAAAGTTTCAATGGGAATGGGAAGAATTGGGAGGAAAATTGGAAATTTTGAAGGGACTTTGAAAAAATTTCAACTGGAATTTTAGCAATTTTGACGTGAAATTGTAAACATGTTGAAGTGGATTTTGAAAATTCTAGAGAGAATTTTAAAAGCCTCAACAGAATTTCCACAGTTTTGAGAGGGATTTGAAAAGTTTCAATGGGAATGGGAAGAATTGGGACAAAAACTGGAAAAATTTTTAAGGGACTTTGAAAAAATTTCAACTGGAATTTTAGCAATTTTGACGTGAA
This sequence comes from Streptopelia decaocto, assembly GCF_964273445.1. NCBI lineage: Eukaryota > Metazoa > Chordata > Aves > Columbiformes > Columbidae > Streptopelia > Streptopelia decaocto. Next base: position 1,552 of record NW_028115086.1, read on the forward strand.
ATTGTAAACATGTGGACATGGATTTTGAAAATTCTAGAGAGAATTTTAAAAGCCTCAACAGAATTTCCACAGTTTTGAGAGGGATTTGAAAAGTTTCAATGGGAATGGGAAGAATTGGGACGAAAATTGGAAATTTTGAAGGGACTTTGAAAAAATTTCAACTGGAATTTTAGCAATTTTGACGTGAAATTGTAAACATGTTGAAGTGGATTTTGAAAATTCTAGAGAGAATTTTAAAAGCTTCAAGAGAATTTCCACAGTTTTGAGAGGGATTTGAAAAGTTTCAATGGGAATGGGAAGAATTGGGACGAAAATTGGAAAATTTTGAAGGGACTTTGAAAAAATTTCAACTGGAATTTTAGCAATTTTGACGTGCAATTGTAAACATGTTGAAGTGGATTTGAAAATTCTAGAGAGAATTTTAAAAGCTTCAACAGAATTTCAACAGTTTTGAGAGGGATTTGAAAAGTTTCAATGGGAATGGGAAGAATTGGGACAAAAACTGGAAAATTTTGAAGGGACTTTGAAAAAATTTCAACTGGAATTTTAGCAATTTTGACGTGAAATTGTAAACATGTGGACATGGATTTTGAAAATTCTAGAGAGAATTTTAAAAGCTTCAAGAGAATTTCCACAGTTTTGAGAGGGATTTGAAAAGTTTCAATGGAATGGGAAGAATTGGGACGAAAATTGGAAAATTTTGAAGGGACTTTGAAAAAATTTCACTGGAATTTTAGCAATTTTGACGTGAAATTGTAAACATGTTGAAGTGGATTTTGAAAATTCTAGAGAATTTAAAAGCTTCAAGAGAATTTCCACAGTTTTGAGAGGGATTTGAAAAGTTTCAATGGGAATGGGAAGAATTGGGACGAAAATTGGAAAATTTTGAAGGGACTTTGAAAAAATTTCAACTGGAATTTTAGCAATTTTGATGTGAAATTGTAAACATGTTGAAGTGGGTTTTGAAAATTCTAGAGAGAAGTTCCAAACATTTAATAGGATTTCAACAGTTTTGAGAGGGATTTGGAAAGTTTCAATGGAATGGGAAGAATTGGGACGAAAATTGGAAAATTTTTAAGGGACTTTGAAAAAATTTCAACTGGAATTTTAGCAATTTTGACGTGAAATTGTAAACATGTTGAAGTGGATTTTGAAAATTCTAGAGAGAATTTTAAAAGCTTCAAGAGAATTTCCACAGTTTTGAGAGGGATTTGAAAAGTTTCAATGGGAATGGGAAGAATTGGGACAAAAACTGGAAAATTTTTAAGGGACTTTGAAAAAATTTCAACTGGAATTTTAGCAATTTTGACGTGAAATTGTAAAGATGTGGACATGGATTTTGAAAATTCTAGAGAGAATTTTAAAAGCTTCAACAGAATTTCAAACAGTTTTGAGAGGGATTTGAAAAGTTTCAATGGGAATGGGAAGAATTGGGACGAAAATTGAAAATTTTTAAGGGACTTTGAAAAAATTTCAACTAGAATTTTAGCAATTTTGACATGAAGTTGGAAACATGTGGACATGGATTTTGAAAATTCTAGAGAGAATTTAAAAAGTTTCAACAGAATTTCAACAGTTTTGAGAGGGATTTGAAAAGTTTCAATGGGAATGGGAAGAATTGGGACGAAAATTGGAATATTTTTAAGGGACTTTGAAAAAATTTCAACTGGAATTTTAGCAATTTTGACGTGAAATTGTAAACCTGTAGACATGGATTTTGAAAATTCTGGAGAGATTTTAAAAAAGTTTTCAACAGAATTTCAACAGTTTTGAGAGGGATTTGAAAAGTTTCAATGGGAATAAGAAGAATTGGACGAAATTGGAAAATTTTGAAGGGACTTTGAAAAAATTTCAACTGGAAATTTTAGCAATTTTGACGTGAAATTGTAAACATGTTGAAGTGGATTTTGAAAATTCTAGAGAGAATTTTAAAGCTTCAAGAGAATTTCCACAGTTTTGAGAGGGATTTGAAAAGTTTCAATGGGAATGGGAAGAATTGGGACGAAAATTGGAAAATTTTTAAGGGACTTTGGAAAAATTTCAACTGGAATTGTAGCAATTTTGATGTGAAATTGTAAACATGTTGAAGTGGGTTTGAAAATTCTAGAGAGAAGTTCCAAACATTTAATAGGATTTCAACAGTTTTGAGAGGGATTTGAAAAGTTTCAATGGAATGGGAAGAATTGGGACGAAAATTGGAAAATTTTGAAGGGACTTTGAAAAATTTCAACTGGAATTTTAGCAATTTTGACGTGAAATTGTAAACATGTTGAAGTGGATTTTGAAAATTCTAGAGAGAATTTTAAAAGCTTCAACAGAATTTCAACAGTTTTGAGAGGGATTTGAAAAGTTTCAATGGGAATGGGAAGAATTGGGACGAAAACTGGAAAATTTTTAAGGGACTTGAAAAAATTTCAACTGGAATTTTAGCAATTTTGACGTGAAATTGTAAACATGTGGACATGGATTTTGAAAATTCTAGAGAGAATTTTAAAAGCTTCAAGAGAATTTCCACAGTTTTGAGAGATATTTGAAAAGTTTCAATGGGAATGGAAGAATTGGGACGAAAATTGGAAAATTTTGAAGGGACTTTGAAAAAATTTCAACTGGAATTTTAGCAATTTTGACGTGAAATTGTAAACATGTTGAAGTGGATTTTGAAAATTCTAGAGAGAATTTTAAAAGCTTCAAGAGAATTTCCACAGTTTTGAGAGGGATTTGAAAAGTTTCAATGGGAATGGGAAGAATTGGGACGAAAATTGGAAAATTTTGAAGGGACTTTGAAAAAATTTCAACTGGAATTTTAGCAATTTTGATGTGAAATTGTAAACATGTTGAAGTGGGTTTTGAAAATTCTAGAGAGAAGTTCCAAACATTTAATAGGATTTCAACAGTTTTGAGAGGGATTTGGAAAGTTTCAATGGAATGGGAAGAATTGGGACGAAAATTGGAAAATTTTTAAGGGACTTTGAAAAAATTTCAACTGGAATTTTAGCAATTTTGACGTGAAATTGTAAACATGTTGAAGTGGATTTTGAAAATTCTAGAGAGAATTTTAAAAGCTTCAAGAGAATTTCCACAGTTTTGAGAGGGATTTGAAAAGTTTCAATGGGAATGGGAAGAATTGGGACAAAAACTGGAAAATTTTTAAGGGACTTTGAAAAAATTTCAACTGGAATTTTAGCAATTTTGACGTGAAATTGTAAAGATGTGGACATGGATTTTGAAAATTCTAGAGAGAATTTTAAAAGCTTCAACAGAATTTCAACAGTTTTGAGAGGGATTTGAAAAGTTTCAATGGGAATGGGAAGAATTGGGACGAAAATTGGAAAATTTTTAAGGGACTTTGAAAAAATTTCAACTAGAATTTTAGCAATTTTGACATGAAGTTGGAAACATGTGGACATGGATTTTGAAAATTCTAGAGAGAATTTAAAAAGTTTCAACAGAATTTCAACAGTTTTGAGAGGGATTTGAAAAGTTTCAATGGGAATGGGAAGAATTGGGACGAAAATTGGAATATTTTTAAGGGACTTTGAAAAAATTTCAACTGGAATTTTAGCAATTTTGACGTGAAATTGTAAACCTGTAGACATGGATTTTGAAAATTCTGGAGAGATTTTAAAAAGTTTCAACAGAATTTCAACAGTTTTGAGAGGGATTTGAAAAGTTTCAATGGGAATAAGAAGAATTGGGACGAAAATTGGAAAATTTTGAAGGGACTTTGAAAAAATTTCAACTGGAATTTTAGCAATTTTGACGTGAAATTGTAAACATGTTGAAGTGGATTTTGAAAATTCTAGAGAGAATTTTAAAAGCTTCAAGAGAATTTCCACAGTTTTGAGAGGGATTTGAAAAGTTTCAATGGGAATGGGAAGAATTGGGACGAAAATTGGAAAATTTTTAAGGGACTTTGGAAAAATTTCAACTGGAATTGTAGCAATTTTGATGTGAAATTGTAAACATGTTGAAGTGGGTTTTGAAAATTCTAGAGAGAAGTTCCAAACATTTAATAGGATTTCAACAGTTTTGAGAGGGATTTGAAAAGTTTCAATGGAATGGGAAGAATTGGGACGAAAATTGGAAAATTTTGAAGGGACTTTGAAAAAATTTCAACTGGAATTTTAGCAATTTTGACGTGAAATTGTAAACATGTTGAAGTGGATTTTGAAAATTCTAGAGAGAATTTTAAAAGCTTCAACAGAATTTCAACAGTTTTGAGAGGGATTTGAAAAGTTTCAATGGGAATGGGAAGAATTGGGACGAAAACTGGAAAATTTTTAAGGGACTTTGAAAAAATTTCAACTGGAATTTTAGCAATTTTGACGTGAAATTGTAAAGATGTGGACATGGATTTTGAAAATTCTAGAGAGAATTTTAAAAGCTTCAACAGAATTTCAACAGTTTTGAGAGGGATTTGAAAAGTTTCAATGGGAATGGGAAGAATTGGGACGAAAATTGGAAAATTTTTAAGGGACTTTGAGAAAATTTCAACTAGAATTTTAGCAATTTTGACATGAAGTTGGAAACATGTGGACATGGATTTTGAAAATTCTAGAGAGAAGTTTCAAACATTCAATAGGATTTCAACAGTTTTGAGAGGGATTTGAAAAGTTTCAATGGGAATGGGAAGAATTGGGACAAAAATTGGAAAATTTTGAAGGGACTTTGAAAAAATTTCAACTGGAATTTTAGCAATTTTGACGTGAAATTGTAAACCTGTAGACATGGATTTTGAAAATTCTAGAGAGAATTTAAAAAGTTTCAACAGAATTTCAACAGTTTTGAGAGGGATTTGAAAAGTTTCAATGGGAATGGGAAGAATTGGGACGAAAATTGGAAAATTTTTAAGGGACTTTGAAAAAATTTCAACTGGAATTTTAGCAATTTTGACGTGAAATTATAAACATGTTGAAGTGGATTTTGAAAATTCTAGAGAGAATTTTAAAAGCTTCAACAGAATTTCAACAGTTTTGAGAGGGATTTGAAAAGTTTCAATGGGAATGGGAAGAATTGGGACGAAAATTGGAAAATTTTTAAGGGACTTTGAAAAAATTTCAACTAGAATTTTAGCAATTTTGACATGAAGTTGGAAACATATGGACATGGATTTTGAAAATTCTAGAGAGAAGTTTCAAATATTCAATAGTATTTCAACAGTTTTGAGAGGGATTTGAAAAGTTTCAATGGGAATGGGAAGAATTGGGAGGAAAATTGGAAAATTTTTAAGGGACTTTGAAAAAATTTCAACTGGAATTTTAGCAATTTTGACGTGAAATTGTAAACATGTGGCCATGGATTTTGAAAATTCTAGAGAGAATTTTAAAAGCCTCAACAGAATTTCCACAGTTTTGAGAGGGATTTGAAAAGTTTCAATGGGAATGGGAAGAATTGGGACGAAAATTGGAAAATTTTTAAGGGACTTTGAAAACATTTCAACTGGAATTTTAGCAATTTTGACATGAAATTGTAAACATGTTGAAGTGGATTTTGAAAATTCTAGAGAGAATTTTAAAAGCTTCAAGAGAATTTCCACAGTTTTGAGAGGGATTTGAAAAGTTTCAATGGGAATGGGAAGAATTGGGACGAAAATTGGAAAATTTTTAAGGGACTTTGAAAAAATTTCAACTGGAATTTTAGCAATTTTGACGTGAAATTGTAAACATGTTGAAGTGGATTTTGAAAATTCTAGAGAGAATTTTAAAAGCTTCAAGAGAATTTCCACAGTTTTGAGAGGGATTTGAAAAGTTTCAATGGGAATGGGAAGAATTGGGACGAAAATTGGAAAATTTTTAAGGGACTTTGAAAAAATTTCAACTGGAATTTTAGCAATTTTGATGTGAAATTGTAAACATGTTGAAGTGGGTTTTGAAAATTCTAGAGAGAAGTTCCAAACATTTAATAGGATTTCAACAGTTTTGAGAGGGATTTGAAAAGTTTCAATGGAATGGGAAGAATTGGGATGAAAATTGGAAAATTTTGAAGGGACTTTGAAAAAATTTCAACTGGAATTTTAGCAATTTTGACGTGAAATTGTAAACATGTTGAAGTGGATTTTGAAAATTCTAGAGAGAATTTTAAAAGCTTCAAGAGAATTTCAACAGTTTTGAGAGGGATTTGAAAAGTTTCAATGGGAATGGGAAGAATTGGGACGAAAACTGGAAAATTTTTAAGGGACTTTGAAAAAATTTCAACTGGAATTTTAGCAATTTTGACGTGAAATTGTAAACATGTTGAAGTGGATTTTGAAAATTCTAGAGAGAATTTTAAAAGCTTCAAGAGAATTTCCACAGTTTTGAGAGGGATTTGAAAAGTTTCAATGGGAATGGGAAGAATTGGGACGAAAATTGGAAAATTTTTAAGGGACTTTGAAAAAATTTCAACTGGAATTTTAGCAATTTTGACGTGAAATTGTAAAGATGTGGACATGGATTTTGAAAATTCTAGAGAGAATTTTACAAGCTTCAACAGAATTTCCACAGTTTTGAGAGGGATTTGAAAAGTTTCAATGGGAATAGGAAGAATTGGGACGAAAATTGGAAAATTTTTAAGGGACTTTGAAAAAATTTCAACTGGAATTTTAGCAATTTTGACGTGAAATTGTAAACATGTGGCCATGGATTTTGAAAATTCTAGAGAGAATTTTAAAAGCCTCAACAGAATTTCCACAGTTTTGAGAGGGATTTGAAAAGTTTCAATGGGAATGGGAAGAATTGGGACGAAAATTGGAAAATTTTTAAGGGACTTTGAAAAAATTTCAACTGGAATTTTAGCAATTTTGACGTGAAATTGTAAACCTGTAGACATGGATTATGAAAATTCTAGAGAGAATTTAAAAAGTTTCAACAGAATTTCAACAGTTTTGAGAGGGATTTGAAAAGTTTCAATGGGAATGGGAAGAATTGGGACGAAAATTGGAAAATTTTTAAGGGACTTTGAAAAAATTTCAACTGGAATTTTAGCAATTTTGACATGAAGTTGGAAACATATGGACATGGATTTTGAAAATTCTAGAGAGAATTTTAAAAGCTTCAACAGAATTTCAACAGTTTTGAGAGGGATTTGAAAAGTTTCAATGGGAATGGGAAGAATTGGGACGAAAATTGGAAAATTTTTAAGGGACTTTGAAAAAATTTCAACTGGAATTTTAGCAATTTTGACGTGAAATTGTAAACATGTGGACATGGATTTTGAAAATTCTAGAGAGAAATTTAAAAGCTTCAAGAGAATTTCCAGAGTTTTGAGAGGGATTTGAAAAGTTTCAATGGGAATGGGAAGAATTGGGACGAAAATTGGAAAATTTTTAAGGGACTTTGAAAAAATTTCAACTGGAATTTTAGCAATTTTGACGTGAAATTGTAAACATGTTGAAGTGGATTTTGAAAATTCTAGAGAGAAGTTTAAAAGCTTCAACAGAATTTCAACAGTTTTGAGAGGGATTTGAAAAGTTTCAATGGGAATGGGAAGAATTGGGACGAAAATTGGAAAATTTTTAAGGGACTTTGAAAAAATTTCAACTGGAATTTTAGCAATTTTGACGTGAAATTGTAAACATGTTGAAGTGGATTTTGAAAATTCTAGAGAGAATTTTAAAAGCTTCAACAGAATTTCAACAGTTTTGAGAGGGATTTGAAAAGTTTCAATGGGAATGGGAAGAATTGGGACGAAAATTGGAAAATTTTTAAGGGACTTTGAAAAAATTTCAACTGGAATTTTAGCAATTTTGACATGAAGTTGGAAACATGTGGACATGGATTTTGAAAATTCTAGAGAGAAGTTTCAAACATTCAATAGGATTTCAACAGTTTTGAGAGGGATTTGAAAAGTTTCAATGGGAATGGGAAGAATTGGGACGAAAATTGGAAAATTTTTAAGGGACTTTGAAAAAATTTCAACTGGAATTTTAGCAATTTTGACGTGAAATTGTAAACATGTTGAAGTGGATTTTGAAAATTCTAGAGAGAATTTTAAAAGCTTCAACAGAATTTCAACAGTTTTGAGAGGGATTTGAAAAGTTTCAATGGGAATGGGAAGAATTGGGACGAAAATTGGAAAATTTTGAAGGGACTTTGAAAAAATTTCAACTGGAATTTTAGCAATTTTGACGTGCAATTGTAAACATGTTGAAGTGGATTTTGAAAATTCTAGAGAGAATTTTAAAAGCTTCAACAGAATTTCAACAGTTTTGAGAGGGATTTGAAAAGTTTCAATGGGAATGGGAAGAATTGGGACGAAAATTGGAAAATTTTTAAGGGACTTTGAAAAAATTTCAACTAGAATTTTAGCAATTTTGACATGAAGTTGGAAACATGTTGAAGTGGGTTTTGAAAATTCTAGAGAGAAGTTTAAAAGTTTCAACAGAATTTCAACAGTTTTGAGAGGGATTTGAAAAGTTTCAATGGGAATGGGAAGAATTGGGACGAAAATTGGAAAATTTTTAAGGGACTTTGAAAAAATTTCAAGTGGAATTTTAGCAATTTTGACGTGAAATTGTAAACATGTTGACGTGGATTTTGAAAATTCTAGAGAGAATTTTAAAAGCTTCAACAGAATTTCAACAGTTTTGAGAGGGATTTGAAAAGTTTCAATGGGAATGGGAAGAATTGGGAGGAAAATTGGAAATATTTTAAGGGACTTTGAAAAAATTTCAACTGGAATTTTAGCAATTTTGACGTGCAATTGTAAACATGTTGAAGTGGATTTTGAAAATTCTAGAGAGAATTTTAAAAGCTTCAACAGAATTTCCACAGTTTTGAGAGGGATTTGAAAAGTTTCAATGGGAATGGGAAGAATTGGGACGAAAATTGGAAAATTTTTAAGGGACTTTGAAAAAATTTCAACTGGAATTTTAGCAATTTTGACGTGAAATTGTAAACCTGTGGACATGGATTTTGAAAATTCTAGAGAGAAGTTTCAAATATTCAATAGTATTTCAACAGTTTTGAGAGGGATTTGAAAAGTTTCAATGGGAATGGGAAGAATTGGGAGGAAAATTGGAAAATTTTGAAGGGACTTTGAAAAAATTTCAACTGGAATTTTAGCAATTTTGACGTGAAATTGTAAACATGTTGAAGTGGATTTTGAAAATTCTAGAGAGAATTTTACAAGCTTCAACAGAATTTCAACCGTTTTGAGAGGGATTTGAAAAGTTTCAATGGGAATGGGAAGAATTGGGACAAAAACTGGAAAATTTTTAAGGGACTTTGAAAAAATTTCAACTGGAATTTTAGCAATTTTGACGTGAAATTGTAAACATGTGGACATGGATTTTGAAAATTCTAGAGAGAATTTTAAAAGCCTCAACAGAATTTCCACAGTTTTGAGAGGGATTTGAAAAGTTTCAATGGGAATGGGAAGAATTGGGACGAAAATTGGAAAATTTTGAAGGGACTTTGAAAAAATTTCAACTGGAATTTTAGCAATTTTGACGTGAAATTGTAAACATGTTGAAGTGGATTTTGAAAATTCTAGAGAGAATTTTAAAAGCTTCAAGAGAATTTCCACAGTTTTGAGAGGGATTTGAAAAGTTTCAATGGGAATGGGAAGAATTGGGACGAAAATTGGAAAATTTTTAAGGGACTTTGAAAAAATTTCAACTGGAATTTTAGCAATTTTGACGTGAAATTGTAAACATGTTGAAGTGGATTTTGAAAATTCTAGAGAGAATTTTAAAAGCTTCAACAGAATTTCAACAGTTTTGAGAGGGATTTGAAAAGTTTCAATGGGAATGGGAAGAATTGGGACAAAAACTGGAAAATTTTGAAGGGACTTTGAAAAAATTTCAACTGGAATTTTAGCAATTTTGACGTGAAATTGTAAACATGTGGACATGGATTTTGAAAATTCTAGAGAGAATTTTAAAAGCTTCAAGAGAATTTCCACAGTTTTGAGAGGGATTTGAAAAGTTTCAATGGGAATGGGAAGAATTGGGACGAAAATTGGAAAATTTTGAAGGGACTTTGAAAAAATTTCAACTGGAATTTTAGCAATTTTGACGTGAAATTGTAAACATGTTGAAGTGGATTTTGAAAATTCTGGAGAGAATTTTAAAAGCTTCAAGAGAATTTCCACAGTTTTGAGAGGGATTTGAAAAGTTTCAATGGGAATGGGAAGAATTGGGACGAAAATTGGAAAATTTTGAAGGGACTTTGAAAAAATTTCAACTGGAATTTTAGCAATTTTGATGTGAAATTGTAAACATGTTGAAGTGGGTTTTGAAAATTCTAGAGAGAAGTTCCAAACATTTAATAGGATTTCAACAGTTTTGAGAGGGATTTGGAAAGTTTCAATGGAATGGGAAGAATTGGGACGAAAATTGGAAAATTTTTAAGGGACTTTGAAAAAATTTCAACTGGAATTTTAGCAATTTTGACGTGAAATTGTAAACATGTTGAAGTGGATTTTGAAAATTCTAGAGAGAAGTTTAAAAGCTTCAAGAGAATTTCAACAGTTTTGAGAGGGATTTGAAAAGTTTCAATGGGAATGGGAAGAATTGGGACGAAAACTGGAAAATTTTTAAGGGACTTTGAAAAAATTTCAACTGGAATTTTAGCAATTTTGACGTGAAATTGTAAACATGTTGAAGTGGATTTTGAAAATTCTAGAGAGAATTTTAAAAGCTTCAACAGAATTTCAACAGTTTTGAGAGGGATTTGAAAAGTTTCAATGGGAATGGGAAGAATTGGGACGAAAATTGGAAAATTTTTAAGGGACTTTGAAAAAATTTCAACTAGAATTTTAGCAATTTTGACATGAAGTTGGAAACATGTGGACATGGATTTTGAAAATTCTAGAGAGAATTTAAAAAGTTTCAACAGAATTTCAACAGTTTTGAGAGGGATTTGAAAAGTTTCAATGGGAATGGGAAGAATTGGGACGAAAATTGGAATATTTTTAAGGGACTTTGAAAAAATTTCAACTGGAATTTTAGCAATTTTGACGTGAAATTGTAAACCTGTAGACATGGATTTTGAAAATTCTAGAGAGAATTTAAAAAGTTTCAACAGAATTTCAACAGTTTTGAGAGGGATTTGAAAAGTTTCAATGGGAATAAGAAGAATTGGGACGAAAATTGGAAAATTTTGAAGGGACTTTGAAAAAATTTCAACTGGAATTTTAGCAATTTTGACGTGAAATTGTAAACATGTTGAAGTGGATTTTGAAAATTCTAGAGAGAATTTTAAAAGCTTCAAGAGAATTTCCACAGTTTTGAGAGGGATTTGAAAAGTTTCAATGGGAATGGGAAGAATTGGGACAAAAACTGGAAAATTTTGAAGGGACTTTGAAAAAATTTCAACTGGAATTTTAGCAATTTTGACGTGAAATTGTAAACATGTGGACATGGATTTTGAAAATTCTAGAGAGAATTTTAAAAGCTTCAAGAGAATTTCCACAGTTTTGAGAGGGATTTGAAAAGTTTCAATGGGAATGGGAAGAATTGGGACGAAAATTGGAAAATTTTGAAGGGACTTTGAAAAAATTTCAACTGGAATTTTAGCAATTTTGACGTGAAATTGTAAACATGTTGAAGTGGATTTTGAAAATTCTAGAGAGAATTTTAAAAGCTTCAAGAGAATTTCCACAGTTTTGAGAGGGATTTGAAAAGTTTCAATGGGAATGGGAAGAATTGGGACGAAAATTGGAAAATTTTGAAGGGACTTTGAAAAAATTTCAACTGGAATTTTAGCAATTTTGATGTGAAATTGTAAACATGTTGAAGTGGGTTTTGAAAATTCTAGAGAGAAGTTCCAAACATTTAATAGGATTTCAACAGTTTTGAGAGGGATTTGGAAAGTTTCAATGGAATGGGAAGAATTGGGACGAAAATTGGAAAATTTTTAAGGGACTTTGAAAAAATTTCAACTGGAATTTTAGCAATTTTGACGTGAAATTGTAAACATGTTGAAGTGGATTTTGAAAATTCTAGAGAGAATTTTAAAAGCTTCAAGAGAATTTCAACAGTTTTGAGAGGGATTTGAAAAGTTTCAATGGGAATGGGAAGAATTGGGACGAAAACTGGAAAATTTTTAAGGGACTTTGAAAAAATTTCAACTGGAATTTTAGCAATTTTGACGTGAAATTGTAAAGATGTGGACATGGATTTTGAAAATTCTAGAGAGAATTTTAAAAGCTTCAACAGAATTTCAACAGTTTTGAGAGGGATTTGAAAAGTTTCAATGGGAATGGGAAGAATTGGGAGGAAAATTGGAAAATTTTTAAGGGACTTTGAAAAAATTTCAACTAGAATTTTAGCAATTTTGACATGAAGTTGGAAACATGTGGACATGGATTTTGAAAATTCTAGAGAGAATTTAAAAAGTTTCAACAGAATTTCAACAGTTTTGAGAGGGATTTGAAAAGTTTCAATGGGAATGGGAAGAATTGGGACGAAAATTGGAATATTTTTAAGGGACTTTGAAAAAATTTCAACTGGAATTTTAGCAATTTTGACGTGAAATTGTAAACCTGTAGACATGGATTTTGAAAATTCTAGAGAGAATTTAAAAAGTTTCAACAGAATTTCAACAGTTTTGAGAGGGATTTGAAAAGTTTCAATGGGAATAAGAAGAATTGGGACGAAAATTGGAAAATTTTGAAGGGACTTTGAAAAAATTTCAACTGGAATTTTAGCAATTTTGACGTGAAATTGTAAACATGTTGAAGTGGATTTTGAAAATTCTAGAGAGAATTTTAAAAGCTTCAAGAGAATTTCCACAGTTTTGAGAGGGATTTGAAAAGTTTCAATGGGAATGGGAAGAATTGGGACGAAAATTGGAAAATTTTTAAGGGACTTTGGAAAAATTTCAACTGGAATTTTAGCAATTTTGATGTGAAATTGTAAACATGTTGAAGTGGGTTTTGAAAATTCTAGAGAGAATTCCAAACATTTAATAGGATTTCAACAGTTTTGAGAGGGATTTGAAAAGTTTCAATGGAATGGGAAGAATTGGGACGAAAATTGGAAAATTTTGAAGGGACTTTGAAAAAATTTCAACTGGAATTTTAGCAATTTTGACGTGAAATTGTAAACATGTTGAAGTGGATTTTGAAAATTCTAGAGAGAATTTTAAAAGCTTCAACAGAATTTCAACAGTTTTGAGAGGGATTTGAAAAGTTTCAATGGGAATGGGAAGAATTGGGACGAAAACTGGAAAATTTTTAAGGGACTTTGAAAAAATTTCAACTGGAATTTTAGCAATTTTGACGTGAAATTGTAAAGATGTGGACATGGATTTTGAAAATTCTAGAGAGAATTTTAAAAGCTTCAAGAGAATTTCAACAGTTTTGAGAGGGATTTGAAAAGTTTCAATGGGAATGGGAAGAATTGGGACGAAAATTGGAAAATTTTTAAGGGACTTTGAGAAAATTTCAACTAGAATTTTAGCAATTTTGACATGAAGTTGGAAACATGTGGACATGGATTTTGAAAATTCTAGAGAGAAGTTTCAAACATTCAATAGGATTTCAACAGTTTTGAGAGGGATTTGAAAAGTTTCAATGGGAATGGGAAGAATTGGGACAAAAATTGGAAAATTTTTAAGGGACTTTGAAAAAATTTCAACTGGAATTTTAGCAATTTTGACGTGAAATTGTAAACCTGTAGACATGGATTTTGAAAATTCTAGAGAGAATTTAAAAAGTTTCAACAGAATTTCAACAGTTTTGAGAGGGATTTGAAAAGTTTCAATGGGAATGGGAAGAATTGGGAGGAAAATTGGAAAATTTTTAAGGGACTTTGAAAAAATTTCAACTGGAATTTTAGCAATTTTGACGTGAAATTGTAAACATGTTGAAGTGGATTTTGAAAATTCTAGAGAGAATTTTAAAAGCTTCAACAGAATTTCAACAGTTTTGAGAGGGATTTGAAAAGTTTCAATGGGAATGGGAAGAATTGGGACGAAAATTGGAAAATTTTTAAGGGACTTTGAAAAAATTTCAACTAGAATTTTAGCAATTTTGACATGAAGTTGGAAACATATGGACATGGATTTTGAAAATTCTAGAGAGAAGTTTCAAATATTCAATAGTATTTCAACAGTTTTGAGAGGGATTTGAAAAGTTTCAATGGGAATGGGAAGAATTGGGAGGAAAATTGGAAAATTTTTAAGGGACTTTGAAAAAATTTCAACTGGAATTTTAGCAATTTTGACGTGAAATTGTAAACATGTGGCCATGGATTTTGAAAATTCTAGAGAGAATTTTAAAAGCCTCAACAGAATTTCCACAGTTTTGAGAGGGATTTGAAAAGTTTCAATGGGAATGGGAAGAATTGGGACGAAAATTTGAAAATTTTTAAGGGACTTTGAAAACATTTCAACTGGAATTTTAGCAATTTTGACATGAAATTGTAAACATGTTGAAGTGGATTTTGAAAATTCTAGAGAGAATTTTAAAAGCTTCAAGAGAATTTCCACAGTTTTGAGAGGGATTTGAAAAGTTTCAATGGGAATGGGAAGAATTGGGACGAAAATTGGAAAATTTTGAAGGGACTTTGAAAAATTTCAACTGGAATTTTAGCAATTTTGACGTGAAATTGTAAAGATGTGGACATGGATTTTGAAAATTCTAGAGAGAATTTTAAAAGCTTCAACAGAATTTCAACAGTTTTGAGAGGGATTTGAAAAGTTTCAATGGGAATGGGAAGAATTGGGACGAAAATTGGAAAATTTTTAAGGGACTTTGAAAAAATTTCAACTGGAATTTTAGCAATTTTGACATGAAGTTGGAAACATATGGACATGGATTTTGAAAATTCTAGAGAGAATTTTAAAAGCTTCAACAGAATTTCAACAGTTTTGAGAGGGATTTGAAAAGTTTCAATGGGAATGGGAAGAATTGGGACGAAAATTGGAAAATTTTTAAGGGACTTTGAAAAAATTTCAACTGGAATTTTAGCAATTTTGACGTGAAATTGTAAACCTGTAGACATGGATTTTGAAAATTCTAGAGAGAATTTTAAAAGCTTCAAGAGAATTTCCACAGTTTTGAGAGGGATTTGAAAAGTTTCAATGGGAATGGGAAGAATTGGGACGAAAATTGGAAAATTTTTAAGGGACTTTGAAAAAATTTCAACTGGAATTTTAGCAATTTTGACATGAAGTTGGAAACATATGGACATGGATTTTGAAAATTCTAGAGAGAATTTTAAAAGCTTCAACAGAATTTCAACAGTTTTGAGAGGGATTTGAAAAGTTTCAATGGGAATGGGAAGAATTGGGACGAAAATTGGAAAATTTTTAAGGGACTTTGAAAAAATTTCAACTGGAATTTTAGCAATTTTGACGTGAAATTGTAAACATGTGGACATGGATTTTGAAAATTCTAGAGAGAATTTTAAAAGCCTCAACAGAATTTCCACAGTTTTGAGAGGGATTTGAAAAGTTTCAATGGGAATGGGAAGAATTGGGACGAAAATTGGAAAATTTTTAAGGGACTTTGAAAAAATTTCAACTGGAATTTTAGCAATTTTGACGTGAAATTGTAAACATGTTGAAGTGGATTTTGAAAATTCTAGAGAGAATTTTAAAAGCTTCAACAGAATTTCCACAGTTTTGAGAGGGATTTGAAAAGTTTCAATGAGAATGGGAAGAATTGGGACGAAAATTGGAAAATTTTTAAGGGACTTTGAAAAATTTCAACTGGAATTTTAGCAATTTTGACGTGCAATTGTAAACATGTTGAAGTGGATTTTGAAAATTCTAGAGAGAATTTTAAAAGCTTCAAGAGAATTTCCACAGTTTTGAGAGGGATTTGAAAAGTTTCAATGGGAATGGTAAGAATTGGGACGAAAATTGGAAAATTTTGAAGGGACTTTGAAAAAATTTCAACTGGAATTTTAGCAATTTTGACGTGAAATTGTAAACATGTGGACATGGATTTTGAAAATTCTAGAGAGAAGTTCCAAACATTTAATAGGATTTCAACAGTTTTGAGAGGGATTTGAAAAGTTTCAATGGAATGGGAAGAATTGGGACGAAAATTGGAAAATTTTGAAGGGACTTTGAAAAAATTTCAACTGGAATTTTAGCAATTTTGACGTGAAATTGTAAACATGTTGAAGTGGATTTTGAAAATTCTAGAGAGAATTTTAAAAGCTTCAACAGAATTTCAACAGTTTTGAGAGGGATTTGAAAAGTTTCAATGGGAATGGGAAGAATTGGGACGAAACTTGGAAAATTTTTAAGGGACTTTGAAAAAATTTCAACTAGAATTTTAGCAATTTTGACATGAAGTTGGAAACATATGGACATGGATTTTGAAAATTCTAGAGAGAAGTTTCAAATATTCAATAGTATTTCAACAGTTTTGAGAGGGATTTGAAAAGTTTCAATGGGAATGGGAAGAATTGGGAGGAAAATTGGAAAATTTTTAAGGGACTTTGAAAAAATTTCAACTGGAATTTTAGCAATTTTGACGTGAAATTGTAAACATGTTGAAGTGGATTTTGAAAATTCTAGAGAGAATTTTACAAGCTTCAACAGAATTTCCACAGTTTTGAGAGGGATTTGAAAAGTTTCAATGGGATTCGGAAGAATTGGGAGGAAAATTGGAAAATTTTTAAGGGACTTTGAAAAAATTTCAACTGGAATTTTAGCAATTTTGACGTGAAATTGTAAACATGTGGCCATGGATTTTGAAAATTCTAGAGAGAATTTTAAAAGCCTCAACAGAATTTCCACAGTTTTGAGAGGGATTTGAAAAGTTTCAATGGGAATGGGAAGAATTGGGACGAAAATTGGAAAATTTTTAAGGGACTTTGAAAACATTTCAACTGGAATTTTAGCAATTTTGACATGAAATTGTAAACATGTTGAAGAGGATTTTGAAAATTCTAGAGAGAATTTTAAAAGCTTCAAGAGAATTTCCACAGTTTTGAGAGGGATTTGAAAAGTTTCAATGGGAATGGGAAGAATTGGGACGAAAATTGGAAAATTTTGGAGGGACTTTGAAAAAATTTCAACTGGAATTTTAGCAATTTTGACGTGAAATTGTAAACATGTTGAAGTGGATTTTGAAAATTCTAGAGAGAATTTTAAAAGCTTCAAGAGAATTTCCACAGTTTTGAGAGGGATTTGAAAAGTTTCAATGGGAATGGGAAGAATTGGGACGAAAATTGGAAAATTTTTAAGGGACTTTGAAAAAATTTCAACTGGAATTTTAGCAATTTTGATGTGAAATTGTAAACATGTTGAAGTGGGTTTTGAAAATTCTAGAGAGAAGTTCCAAACATTTAATAGGATTTCAACAGTTTTGAGAGGGATTTGAAAAGTTTCAATGGAATGGGAAGAATTGGGATGAAAATTGGAAAATTTTGAAGGGACTTTGAAAAAATTTCAACTGGAATTTTAGCAATTTTGACGTGAAATTGTAAACATGTTGAAGTGGATTTAGAAAATTCTAGAGAGAATTTTAAAAGCTTCAAGAGAATTTCAACAGTTTTGAGAGGGATTTGAAAAGTTTCAATGGGAATGGGAAGAATTGGGACGAAAACTGGAAAATTTTTAAGGGACTTTGAAAAAATTTCAACTGGAATTTTAGCAATTTTGACGTGAAATTGTAAACATGTTGAAGTGGATTTTGAAAATTCTAGAGAGAATTTTAAAAGCTTCAAGAGAATTTCCACAGTTTTGAGAGGGATTTGAAAAGTTTCAATGGGAATGGGAAGAATTGGGACGAAAATTGGAAAATTTTTAAGGGACTTTGAAAAAATTTCAACTGGAATTTTAGCAATTTTGACGTGAAATTGTAAAGATGTGGACATGGATTTTGAAAATTCTAGAGAGAATTTTAAAAGCTTCAAGAGAATTTCCACAGTTTTGAGAGGGATTTGAAAAGTTTCAATGGGAATGGGAAGAATTGGGACGAAAATTGGAAAATTTTTAAGGGACTTTGAAAAAATTTCAACTGGAATTTTAGCAATTTACATGAAGTTGGAAACATATGGACATGGATTTTGAAAATTCTAGAGAGAATTTTAAAAGCTTCAACAGAATTTCAACAGTTTTGAGAGGGATTTGAAAAGTTTCAATGGGAATGGGAAGAATTGGGACGAAAATTGGAAAATTTTGAAGGGACTTTGAAAAAATTTCAACTGGAATTTTAGCAATTTTGACGTGAAATTGTAAACATGTGGACATGGATTTTGAAAATTCTAGAGAGAATTTTAAAAGCCTCAACAGAATTTCCACAGTTTTGAGAGGGATTTGAAATGTTTCAATGGGAATGGGAAGAATTGGGACGAAAATTGGAAAATTTTTAAGGGACTTTGAAAAAATTTCAACTGGAATTTTAGCAATTTTGACGTGAAATTGTAAACATGTTGAAGTGGATTTTGAAAATTCTAGAGAGAATTTTAAAAGCTTCAAGAGAATTTCCACAGTTTTGAGAGGGATTTGAAAAGTTTCAATGAGAATGGGAGGAATTGGGACGAAAACTGGAAAATTTTGAAGGGACTTTGAAAAAATTTCAACTGGAATTTTAGCAATTTTGACGTGAAATTGTAAACATGTTGAAGTGGATTTTGAAAATTCTAGAGAGAATTTTAAAAGCTTCAAGAGAATTTCCACAGTTTTGAGAGGGATTTGAAAAGTTTCAATGGGAATGGTAAGAATTGGGACAAAAACTGGAAAATTTTTAAGGGACTTTGAAAAAATTTCAACTGGAATTTTAGCAATTTTGACGTGAAATTGTAAACATGTGGACATGGATTTTGAAAATTCTAGAGAGAAGTTCCAAACATTTAATAGGATTTCAACAGTTTTGAGAGGGATTTGAAAAGTTTCAATGGAATGGGAAGAATTGGGACGAAAATTGGAAAATTTTGAAGGGACTTTGAAAAAATTTCAACTGGAATTTTAGCAATTTTGACGTGAAATTGTAAACATGTTGAAGTGGATTTTGAAAATTCTAGAGAGAATTTTAAAAGCTTCAACAGAATTTCAACAGTTTTGAGAGGGATTTGAAAAGTTTCAATGGGAATGGGAAGAATTGGGACGAAAATTGGAAAATTTTTAAGGGACTTTGAAAAAATTTCAACTAGAATTTTAGCAATTTTGACATGAAGTTGGAAACATATGGACATGGATTTTGAAAATTCTAGAGAGAAGTTTCAAATATTCAATAGTATTTCAACAGTTTTGAGAGGGATTTGAAAAGTTTCAATGGGAATGGGAAGAATTGGGAGGAAAATTGGAAAATTTTTAAGGGACTTTGAAAAAATTTCAACTGGAATTTTAGCAATTTTGACGTGAAATTGTAAACATGTTGAAGTGGATTTTGAAAATTCTAGAGAGAATTTTACAAGCTTCAACAGAATTTCCACAGTTTTGAGAGGGATTTGAAAAGTTTCAATGGGATTCGGAAGAATTGGGAGGAAAATTGGAAAATTTTTAAGGGACTTTGAAAAAATTTCAACTGGAATTTTAGCAATTTTGACGTGAAATTGTAAACATGTGGCCATGGTTTTTGAAAATTCTAGAGAGAATTTTAAAAGCCTCAACAGAATTTCCACAGTTTTGAGAGGGATTTGAAAAGTTTCAATGGGAATGGGAAGAATTGGGACGAAAATTGGAAAATTTTGAAGGGACTTTGAAAAAATTTCAACTGGAATTTTAGCAATTTTGACGTGAAATTGTAAACATGTTGAAGTGGATTTTGAAAATTCTAGAGAGAATTTTAAAAGCTTCAAGAGAATTTCCACAGTTTTGAGAGGGATTTGAAAAGTTTCAATGGGAATGGGAAGAATTGGGACGAAAATTGGAAAATTTTTAAGGGACTTTGAAAAATTTCAACTGGAATTTTAGCAATTTTGACGTGAAATTGTAAACATGTTGAAGTGGATTTTGAAAATTCTAGAGAGAATTTTAAAAGCTTCAACAGAATTTCAACAGTTTTGAGAGGGATTTGAAAAGTTTCAATGGGAATGGGAAGAATTGGGACAAAAACTGGAAAATTTTTAAGGGACTTTGAAAAAATTTCAACTGGAATTTTAGCAATTTTGACGTGAAATTGTAAACATGTGGACATGGATTTTGAAAATTCTAGAGAGAATTTTAAAAGCTTCAAGAGAATTTCCACAGTTTTGAGAGGGATTTGAAAAGTTTCAATGGGAATGGGAAGAATTGGGACGAAAATTGCAAAATTTTTAAGGGACTTTGAAAAAATTTCAACTGGAATTTTAGCAATTTTGACGTGAAATTGTAAACATGTTGAAGTGGATTTTGAAAATTCTAGAGAGAATTTTAAAAGCTTCAAGAGAATTTCCACAGTTTTGAGAGGGATTTGAAAAGTTTCAATGGGAATGGGAAGAATTGGGACGAAAATTGGAAAATTTTTAAGGGACTTTGAAAAAATTTCAACTGGAATTTTAGCAATTTTGATGTGAAATTGTAAACATGTTGAAGTGGATTTTGAAAATTCTAGAGAGAAGTTCCAAATATTTAATAGGATTTCAACAGTTTTGAGAGGGATTTGAAAAGTTTCAATGGAATGGGAAGAATTGGGATGAAAATTGGAAAATTTTGAAGGGACTTTGAAAAAATTTCAACTGGAATTTTAGCAATTTTGACGTGAAATTGTAAACATGTTGAAGTGGATTTTGAAAATTCTAGAGAGAATTTTAAAAGCTTCAAGAGAATTTCCACAGTTTTGAGAGGGATTTGAAAAGTTTCAATGGGAATGGGAAGAATTGGGACGAAAACTGGAAAATTTTTAAGGGACTTTGAAAAAATTTCAACTGGAATTTAGCAATTTTGACGTGAAATTGTAAACATGTTGAAGTGGATTTTGAAAATTCTAGAGAGAAGTTTAAAAGCTTCAAGAGAATTTCCAGAGTTTTGAGAGGGATTTGAAAAGTTTCAATGGGAATGGGAAGAATTGGGACGAAAATTGGAAAATTTTGAAGGGACTTTGAAAAAATTTCAACTGGAATTTTAGCAATTTTGACGTGAAATTGTAAAGATGTGGACATGGATTTTGAAAATTTTAGAGAGAATTTTAAAAGCTTCAACAGAATTTCAACAGTTTTGAGAGGGATTTGAAAAGTTTCAATGGGAATGGGAAGAATTGGGACGAAAATTGGAAAATTTTGAAGGGACTTTGAAAAAATTTCAACTGGAATTTTAGCAATTTTGACATGAAGTTGGAAACATGTGGACATGGATTTTGAAAATTCTAGAGAGAAGTTTCAAACATTCAATAGGATTTCAACAGTTTTGAGAGGGATTTGAAAAGTTTCAATGGGAATGGGAAGAATTGGGACGAAAATTGGAAAATTTTTAAGGGACTTTGAAAAAATTTCAACTGGAATTTTAGCAATTTTGACGTGAAATTGTAAACCTGTAGACATGGATTTTGAAAATTCTAGAGAGAATTTTAAAAGCTTCAAGAGAATTTCAACAGTTTTGAGAGGGATTTGAAAAGTTTCAATGGGAATGGGAAGAATTGGGATGAAAATTGGAAAATTTTGAAGGGACTTTGAAAAAATTTCAACTGGAATTTTAGCAATTTTGATGTGAAATTGTAAACATGTTGAAGTGGGTTTTGAAAATTCTAGAGAGAAGTTCCAAACATTTAATAGGATTTCAACAGTTTTGAGAGGGATTTGAAAAGTTTCAATGGAATGGGAAGAATTGGGACGAAAATTGGAAAATTTTTAAGGGACTTTGAAAAAATTTCAACTGGAATTTTAGCAATTTTGACGTGAAATTGTAAACATGTGGACATGGATTTTGAAAATTCTAGAGAGAATTTTAAAAGCTTCAAGAGAATTTCAACACTTTTGAGAGGGATTTGAAAAGTTTCAATGGGAATGGGAAGAATTGGGAGGAAAACTGGAAAATTTTTAAGGGACTTTGAAAAAATTTCAACTGGAATTTTAGCAATTTTGACGTGAAATTGTAAAGATGTGGACATGGATTTTGAAAATTCTAGAGAGAATTTTAAAAGCTTCAACAGAATTTCAACAGTTTTGAGAGGGATTTGAAAAGTTTCAATGGGAATGGGAAGAATTGGGACGAAAATTGGAAAATTTTGAAGGGACTTTGAAAAAATTTCAACTGGAATTTTAGCAATTTTGACGTGAAATTGTAAACATGTTGAAGTGGGTTTTGAAAATTCTAGAGAGAAGTTTAAAAGTTTCAACAGAATTTCAACAGTTTTGAGAGGGATTTGAAAAGTTTCAATGGGAATGGGAAGAATTGGGACGAAAATTGGAAAATTTTGAAGGGACTTTGAAAAATTTACACTAGAATTTTAGCAATTTTGACATGAAGTTGGAAACATGTGGACATGGATTTTGAAAATTCTAGAGAGAAGTTTCAAACATTCAATAGGATTTCAACAGTTTTGAGAGGGATTTGAAAAGTTTCAATGGGAATGGGAAGAATTGGGACGAAAATTGGAAAATTTTGAAGGGACTTTGAAAAAATTTCAACTGGAATTTTAGCAATTTTGACGTGAAATTGTAAACCTGTAGACATGGATTTTGAAAATTCTAGAGAGAATTTAAAAAGTTTCAACAGAATTTCAACAGTTTTGAGAGGGATTTGAAAAGTTTCAATGGGAATGGGAAGAATTGGGACGAAAACTGGAAAATTTTTAAGGGACTTTGAAAAAATTTCAACTGGAATTTTAGCAATTTTGACGTGAAATTGTAAACATGTTGAAGTGGATTTTGAAAATTCTAGAGAGAATTTTAAAAGCTTCAACAGAATTTCAACAGTTTTGAGAGGGATTTGAAAAGTTTCAATGGGAATGGGAAGAATTGGGACGAAAATTGGAAAATTTTGAAGGGACTTTGAAAAAATTTCAACTGGAATTTTAGCAATTTTGACGTGAAATTGTAAACATGTTGAAGTGGATTTTGAAAATTCTAGAGAGAATTTTAAAAGCTTCAACAGAATTTCAACAGTTTTGAGAGGGATTTGAAAAGTTTCAATGGGAATGGGAAGAATTGGGACGAAAATTGGAAAATTTTGAAGGGACTTTGAAAAAATTTCAACTGGAATTTTAGCAATTTTGACGTGAAATTGTAAACATGTGGACATGGATTATGAAATTTCTAGAGAAAATTTTAAAAGCTTCAACAGAATTTCAACAGTTTTGAGAGGGATTTGAAAAGTTTCAATGGGAATGGGAAGAATTGGGACGAAAATTGGAAAATTTTTAAGGGACTTTGAAAAAATTTCAACTGGAATTTTAGCAATTTTGACGTGAAATTGTAAACCTGTAGACATGGATTTTGAAAATTCTAGAGAGAATTTAAAAAGTTTCAACAGAATTTCAACAGTTTTGAGAGGGATTTGAAAAGTTTCAATGGGAATGGGAAGAATTGGGACGAAAATTGGAAAATTTTGAAGGGACTTTGAAAAAATTTCAACTGGAATTTTAGCAATTTTGACGTGAAATTGTAAACATGTTGAAGTGGATTTTGAAAATTCTAGAGAGAATTTTAAAAGCTTCAAGAGAATTTCCACAGTTTTGAGAGGGATTTGAAAAGTTTCAATGGGAATGGGAAGAATTGGGAGGAAAATTGGAAAATTTTGAAGGTACTTTGAAAAAATTTCAACTGGAATTTTAGCAATTTTGACGTGCAATTGTAAACCTGTAGACATGGATTTTGAAAATTCTAGAGAGAATTTTAAAAGCTGCAAGAGAATTTCCACAGTTTTGAGAGGGATTTGAAAAGTTTCAATGGGAATGGGAAGAATTGGGACGAAAATTGGAAAATTTTTAAGGGACTTTGAAAAAATTTCAACTGGAATTTTAGCAATTTTTGACGTGAAATTGTAAACCTGTAGACATGGATTTTGAAAATTCTAGAGAGAATTTTAAAAGCTTCAACAGAATTTCAACAGTTTTGAGAGGGATTTGAAAAGTTTCAATGGGAATGGGAAGAATTGGGACGAAAATTGGAAAATTTTTAAGGGACTTGAAAAAATTTCAACTAGAATTTTAGCAATTTTGACATGAAGTTGGAAACATTTGGACATGGATTTTGAAAATTCTAGAGAGAAGTTTCAAACATTCAATAGGATTTCAACAGTTTTGAGAGGGATTTGAAAAGTTTCAATGGGAATGGGAAGAATTGGGATGAAAATTGGAAAATTTTTAAGGGACTTTGAAAAAATTTCAACTGGAATTTTAGCAATTTTGACGTGAAATTGTAAACCTGTAGACATGGATTTTGAAAATTCTAGAGAGAATTTAAAAAGTTTCAACAGAATTTCAACAGTTTTGAGAGGGATTTGAAAAGTTTCAATGGGAATGGGAAGAATTGGGACGAAAATTGGAAAATTTTTAAGGGACTTTGAAAAAATTTCAACTGGAATTTTAGCAATTTTGACGTGAAATTGTAAACATGTGGACATGGATTTTGAAAATTCTAGAGAGAATTTTAAAAGCCTCAACAGAATTTCAACATTTTTGAGAGGGATTTGAAAAGTTTCAATGGGAATGGGAAGAATTGGGACGAAAATTGGAAAATTTTTAAGGGACTTTGAAAAAATTTCAACTGGAATTTTAGCAATTTTGACGTGAAATTGTAAACCTGTAGACATGGATTTTGAAAATTCTAGAGAGAATTTTAAAAGCTTCAAGAGAATTTCAACAGTTTTGAGAGGGATTTGAAAAGTTTCAATGGGAATGGGAAGAATTGGGACGAAAATTGGAAAATTTTGAAGGGACTTTGAAAAAATTTCAACTGGAATTTTAGCAATTTTGACGTGAAATTGTAAACATGTTGAAGTGGATTTTGAAAGATCTAGAGAGAATTTTAAAAGCTTCAAGAGAATTTCAACACTTTTGAGAGGGATTTGAAAAGTTTCAATGGGAATGGGAAGAATTGGGACGAAAACTGGAAAATTTTTAAGGGACTTTGAAAAAATTTCAACTGGAATTTTAGCAATTTTGACGTGAAATTGTAAACATGTTGAAGTGGATTTTGAAAATTCTAGAGAGAATTTTAAAAGCTTCAACAGAATTTCAACAGTTTTGAGAGGGATTTGAAAAGTTTCAATGGGAATGGGAAGAATTGGGACGAAAATTGGAAAATTTTTAAGGGACTTGAAAAAATTTCAACTAGAATTTTAGCAATTTTGACATGAAGTTGGAAACATTTGGACATGGATTTTGAAAATTCTAGAGAGAAGTTTCAAACATTCAATAGGATTTCAACAGTTTTGAGAGGGATTTGAAAAGTTTCAATGGGAATGGGAAGAATTGGGATGAAAATTGGAAAATTTTTAAGGGACTTTGAAAAATTTCAACTGGAATTTTAGCAATTTTGACGTGAAATTGTAAACCTGTAGACATGGATTTTGAAAATTCTAGAGAGAATTTAAAAAGTTTCAACAGAATTTCAACAGTTTTGAGAGGGATTTGAAAAGTTTCAATGGGAATGGGAAGAATTGGGACGAAAATTGGAAAATTTTTAAGGGACTTTGAAAAAATTTCAACTGGAATTTTAGCAATTTTGACGTGAAATTGTAAACATGTGGACATGGATTTTGAAAATTCTAGAGAGAATTTTAAAAGCCTCAACAGAATTTCAACATTTTTGAGAGGGATTTGAAAAGTTTCAATGGGAATGGGAAGAATTGGGACGAAAATTGGAAAATTTTTAAGGGACTTTGAAAAAATTTCAACTGGAATTTTAGCAATTTTGACGTGAAATTGTAAACCTGTAGACATGGATTTTGAAAATTCTAGAGAGAATTTTAAAAGCTTCAAGAGAATTTCAACAGTTTTGAGAGGGATTTGAAAAGTTTCAATGGGAATGGGAAGAATTGGGACGAAAATTGGAAAATTTTGAAGGGACTTTGAAAAAATTTCAACTGGAATTTTAGCAATTTTGACGTGAAATTGTAAACATGTTGAAGTGGATTTTGAAAGATCTAGAGAGAATTTTAAAAGCTTCAAGAGAATTTCAACACTTTTGAGAGGGATTTGAAAAGTTTCAATGGGAATGGGAAGAATTGGGACGAAAACTGGAAAATTTTTAAGGGACTTTGAAAAAATTTCAACTGGAATTTTAGCAATTTTGACGTGAAATTGTAAACATGTTGAAGTGGATTTTGAAAATTCTAGAGAGAATTTTAAAAGCTTCAACAGAATTTCAACAGTTTTGAGAGGGATTTGAAAAGTTTCAATGGGAATGGGAAGAATTGGGACGAAAATTGGAAAATTTTGAAGGGACTTTGAAAAAATTTCAACTGGAATTTTAGCAATTTTGACGTGAAATTGTAAACATGTTGAAGTGGGTTTTGAAAATTCTAGAGAGAAGTTTAAAAGTTTCAACACAATTTCAACAGTTTTGAGAGGGATTTGAAAAGTTTCAATGGGAATGGGAAGAATTGGGACGAAAATTGGAAAATTTTTAAGGGACTTTGAAAAAATTTCAACTAGAATTTTAGCAATTTTGACATGAAGTTGGAAACATGTGGACATGGATTTTGAAAATTCTAGAGAGAAGTTTCAAACATTCAATAGGATTTCAACAGTTTTGAGAGGGATTTGAAAAGTTTCAATGGGAATGGGAAGAATTGGGACGAAAATTGGAAAATTTTGAAGGGACTTTGAAAAAATTTCAACTGGAATTTTAGCAATTTTGACGTGCAATTGTAAACATGTTGAAGTGGATTTTGAAAATTCTAGAGAGAATTTTAAAGCTTCAAGAGAATTTCCACAGTTTTGAGAGGGATTTGAAAAGTTTCAATGGGAATGGGAAGAATTGGGACGAAAATTGGAAAATTTTGAAGGGACTTTGAAAAAATTTCAACTGGAATTTTAGCAATTTTGACGTGAAATTGTAAACATGTGGACATGGATTTTGAAAATTCTAGAGAGAATTTTAAAAGCTTCAACAGAATTTCAACATTTTTGAGAGGGATTTGAAAAGTTTCAATGGGAATGGGAAGAATTGGGACGAAAATTGGAAAATTTTGAAGGGACTTTGAAAAAATTTCAACTGGAATTTTAGCAATTTTGACGTGAAATTGTAAACCTGTAGACATGGATTTTGAAAATTCTAGAGAGAATTTAAAAAGTTTCAACAGAATTTCAACAGTTTTGAGAGGGATTTGAAAAGTTTCAATGGGAATGGGAAGAATTGGGACGAAAACTGGAAAATTTTTAAGGGACTTTGAAAAAATTTCAACTGGAATTTTAGCAATTTTGACGTGAAATTGTAAACATGTTGAAGTGGATTTTGAAAATTCTAGAGAGAATTTTTAAAAGCTTCAACAGAATTTCAACAGTTTTGAGAGGGATTTGAAAAGTTTCAATGGGAATGGGAAGAATTGGGACGAAAATTGGAAAATTTTTAAGGGACTTTGAAAAAATTTCAACTGGAATTTTAGCAATTTTGACGTGAAATTGTAAACATGTTGAAGTGGATTTTGAAAATTCTAGAGAGAATTTTAAAAGCTTCAACAGAATTTCAACAGTTTTGAGAGGGATTTGAAAAGTTTCAATGGGAATGGGAAGAATTGGGACGAAAATTGGAAAATTTTGAAGGGACTTTGAAAAAATTTCAACTAGAATTTTAGCAATTTTGACATGAAGTTGGAAACATGTGGACATGGATTTTGAAAATTCTAGAGAGAAGTTTCAAACATTCAATAGGATTTCAACAGTTTTGAGAGGGATTTGAAAAGTTTCAATGGGAATGGGAAGAATTGGGACGAAAATTGGAAAATTTTGAAGGGACTTTGAAAAAATTTCAACTGGAATTTTAGCAATTTTGACGTGAAATTGTAAACATGTTGAAGTGGATTTTGAAAATTCTAGAGAGAATTTTAAAAGCTTCAAGAGAATTTCCACAGTTTTGAGAGGGATTTGAAAAGTTTCAATGGGAATGGGAAGAATTGGGACGAAAATTGGAAAATTTTGAAGGGACTTTGAAAAAATTTCAACTGGAATTTTAGCAATTTTGACGTGAAATTGTAAACATGTTGAAGTGGATTTTGAAAATTCTAGAGAAAATTTTAAAAGCTTCAAGAGAATTTCCACAGTTTTGAGAGGGATTTGAAAAGTTTCAATGGGAATGGGAAGAATTGGGACGAAAATTGGAAAATTTTGAAGGTACTTTGAAAAAATTTCAACTGGAATTTTAGCAATTTTGACGTGCAATTGTAAACCTGTAGACATGGATTTTGAAAATTCTAGAGAGAATTTTAAAAGCTGCAAGAGAATTTCCACAGTTTTGAGAGGGATTTGAAAAGTTTCAATGGGAATGGGAAGAATTGGGACGAAAATTGGAAAATTTTTAAGGGACTTTGAAAAAATTTCAACTGGAATTTTAGCAATTTTGACGTGAAATTGTAAACATGTTGAAGTGGATTTTGAAAATTCTAGAGAGAATTTTAAAAGCTTCAACAGAATTTCAACAGTTTTGAGAGGGATTTGAAAAGTTTCAATGGGAATGGGAAGAATTGGGACGAAAACTGGAAAATTTTTAAGGGACTTTGAAAAAATTTCAACTGGAATTTTAGCAATTTTGACGTGAAATTGTAAACCTGTAGACATGGATTTTGAAAATTCTAGAGAGAATTTTAAAAGCTTCAACAGAATTTCAACAGTTTTGAGAGGGATTTGAAAAGTTTCAATGGGAATGGGAAGAATTGGGACGAAAATTGGAAAATTTTTAAGGGACTTGAAAAAATTTCAACTAGAATTTTTGCAATTTTGACATGAAGTTGGAAACATGTGGACATGGATTTTGAAAATTCTAGAGAGAAGTTTCAAACATTCAATAGGATTTCAACAGTTTTGAGAGGGATTTGAAAAGTTTCAATGGGAATGGGAAGAATTGGGACGAAAATTGGAAAATTTTGAAGGGACTTTGAAAAAATTTCAACTGGAATTTTAGCAATTTTGACGTGAAATTGTAAACATGTGGACATGGATTTTGAAAATTCTAGAGAAAATTTTAAAAGCTTCAACAGAATTTCAACAGTTTTGAGAGGGATTTGAAAAGTTTCAATGGGAATGGGAAGAATTGGGACGAAAATTGGAAAATTTTTAAGGGACTTTGAAAAAATTTCAACTGGAATTTTAGCAATTTTGACGTGAAATTGTAAACCTGTAGACATGGATTTTGAAAATTCTAGAGAGAATTTAAAAAGTTTCAACAGAATTTCAACAGTTTTGAGAGGGATTTGAAAAGTTTCAATGGGAATGGGAAGAATTGGGACGAAAATTGGAAAATTTTGAAGGGACTTTGAAAAAATTTCAACTGGAATTTTAGCAATTTTGACGTGAAATTGTAAACATGTTGAAGTGGATTTTGAAAATTCTAGAGAGAATTTTAAAAGCTTCAAGAGAATTTCCACAGTTTTGAGAGGGATTTGAAAAGTTTCAATGGGAATGGGAAGAATTGGGAGGAAAATTGGAAAATTTTGAAGGGACTTTGAAAAAATTTCAACTGGAATTTTAGCAATTTTGACGTGAAATTGTAAACATGTTGAAGTGGATTTTGAAAATTCTAGAGAGAATTTTAAAAGCTTCAAGAGAATTTCCACAGTTTTGAGAGGGATTTGAAAAGTTTCAATGGGAATGGGAAGAATTGGGACGAAAACTGGAAAATTTTTAAGGGACTTTGAAAAAATTTCAACTGGAATTTTAGCAATTTTGACGTGAAATTGTAAACCTGTAGACATGGATTTTGAAAATTCTAGAGAGAATTTTAAAAGCTTCAACAGAATTTCAACAGTTTTGAGAGGGATTTGAAAAGTTTCAATGGGAATGGGAAGAATTGGGACGAAAATTGGAAAATTTTTAAGGGACTTGAAAAAATTTCAACTAGAATTTTAGCAATTTTGACATGAAGTTGGAAACATGTGGACATGGATTTTGAAAATTCTAGAGAGAAGTTTCAAACATTCAATAGGATTTCAACAGTTTTGAGAGGGATTTGAAAAGTTTCAATGGGAATGGGAAGAATTGGGATGAAAATTGGAAAATTTTTAAGGGACTTTGAAAAAATTTCAACTGGAATTTTAGCAATTTTGACGTGAAATTGTAAACCTGTAGACATGGATTTTGAAAATTCTAGAGAGAATTTAAAAAGTTTCAACAGAATTTCAACAGTTTTGAGAGGGATTTGAAAAGTTTCAATGGGAATGGGAAGAATTGGGACGAAAATTGGAAAATTTTTAAGGGACTTTGAAAAAATTTCAACTGGAATTTTAGCAATTTTGACGTGAAATTGTAAACCTGTAGACATGGATTTTGAAAATTCTAGAGAGAATTTTAAAAGCTTCAACAGAATTTCCACAGTTTTGAGAGGGATTTGAAAAGTTTCAATGGGAATGGGAAGAATTGGGATGAAAATTGGAAAATTTTGAAGGGACTTTGAAAAAATTTCAACTGGAATTTTAGCAATTTTGACGTGAAATTGTAAACATGTGGACATGGATTTTGAAAATTCTAGAGAGAATTTTAAAAGCCTCAACAGAATTTCAACATTTTTGAGAGGGATTTGAAAAGTTTCAATGGGAATGGGAAGAATTGGGACGAAAATTGGAAATTTTTTAAGGGACTTTGAAAAAATTTCAACTGGAATTTTAGCAATTTTGACGTGAAATTGTAAAGATGTGGACATGGATTTTGAAAATTCTAGAGAGAATTTTAAAAGCTTCAAGAGAATTTCAACAGTTTTGAGAGGGATTTGAAAAGTTTCAATGTGAGTTGGAAGAATTGGGAGGAAACTTGGAAAATTTTGAAGGGACTTTGAAAAAATTTCAACTGGAATTTTAGCAATTTTGACGTGAAATTGTAAACATGTGGACATGGATTTTGAAAATTCTAGAGAGAATTTTAAAAGCTTCAAGAGAATTTCAACACTTTTGAGAGGGATTTGAAAAGTTTCAATGGGAATGGGAAGAATTGGGACGAAAATTGGAAAATTTTTAAGGGACTTTGAAAAAATTTCAACTGGAATTTTAGCAATTTTGACGTGAAATTGTAAACATGTTGAAGTGGGTTTTGAAAATTCTAGAGAGAAGTTTAAAAGTTTCAACAGAATTTCAACAGTTTTGAGAGGGATTTGAAAAGTTTCAATGGGAATGGGAAGAATTGGGACGAAAATTGGAAAATTTTTAAGGGACTTTGGAAAAATTTCAACTGGAATTTTAGCAATTTTGACGTGAAATTGTAAACATGTTGAAGTGGATTTTGAAAATTCTAGAGAGAATTTTAAAAGCCTCAACAGAATTTCAACAGTTTTGAGAGGGATTTGAAAAGTTTCAATGGGAATGGGAAGAATTGGGACGAAAATTGGAAAATTTTGAAGGGACTTTGAAAAAATTTCAACTGGAATTTTAGCAATTTTGACGTGAAATTGTAAACATGATGAGGTGGATTTTGAAAATTCTGGAGAGAATTTTAAAAGCTTCAAGAGAATTTCCACAGTTTTGAGAGGGATTTGAAAAGTTTCAATGGGAATGGGAAGAATTGGGACGAAAATTGGAAAATTTTGAAGGGACTTTGAAAAAATTTCAACTGGAATTTTAGCAATTTTGACGTGAAATTGTAAACCTGTGGACATGGATTTTGAAAATTCTAGAGAGAATTTTAAAAGCCTCAACAGAATTTCAACATTTTTGAGAGGGATTTGAAAAGTTTCAATGGGAATGGGAAGAATTGGGAGGAAAATTGGAAAATTTTGAAGGGACTTTGAAAAAATTTCAACTGGAATTTTAGCAATTTTGACGTGAAATTGTAAACCTGTAGACATGGATTTTGAAAATTCTAGAGAGAATTTAAAAAGTTTCAACAGAATTTCAACAGTTTTGAGAGGGATTTGAAAAGTTTCAATGGGAATGGGAAGAATTGGGACAAAAATTGGAAAATTTTGAAGGGACTTTGAAAAAATTTCAACTGGAATTTTAGCAATTTTGACGTGAAATTGTAAACATGTTGAAGTGGATTTTGAAAATTCTAGAGAGAATTTTAAAAGTTTCAAGAGAATTTCAACAGTTTTGAGAGGGATTTGAAAAGTTTCAATGGGAATGGGAAGAATTGGGACGAAAATTGGAAAATTTTGAAGGGACTTTGAAAAAATTTCAACTGGAATTTTAGCAATTTTGACGTGAAATTGTAAACATGTTGAAGTGGATTTTGAAAATTCTAGAGAGAATTTTAAAAGCCTCAAGAGAATTTCAACAGTTTTGAGAGGGATTTGAAAAGTTTCAATGGGAATGGGAAGAATTGGGACGAAAATTGGAAAATTTTTAAGGGACTTTGAAAAAATTTCAACTGGAATTTTAGCAATTTTGACGTGAAATTGTAAAGATGTGGACATGGATTTTGAAAATTCTAGAGAGAATTTTAAAAGCTTCAAGAGAATTTCCACAGTTTTGAGAGGGATTTGAAAAGTTTCAATGGGAATGGGAAGAATTGGGACGAAAATTGGAAAATTTTTAAGGGACTTTGAAAAAATTTCAACTAGAATTTTAGCAGTTTTGACATGAAGTTGGAAACATGTGGACATGGATTTTGAAAATTCTAGAGAGAAGTTTCAAACATTCAATAGGATTTCAACAGTTTTGAGAGGGATTTGAAAAGTTTCAATGGGAATGGGAAGAATTGGGACGAAAATTGGAAAATTTTGAAGGGACTTTGAAAAAATTTCAACTGGAATTTTAGCAATTTTGACGTGAAATTGTAAACCTGTAGACATGGATTTTGAAAATTCTAGAGAGAATTTAAAAAGTTTCAACAGAATTTCAACAGTTTTGAGAGGGATTTGAAAAGTTTCAATGGGAATGGGAAGAATTGGGACGAAAATTGGAAAATTTTGAAGGGACTTTGAAAAAATTTCAACTGGAATTTTAGCAATTTTGACGTGAAATTGTAAACATGTTGAAGTGGATTTGGAAAATTCTAGAGAGAATTTTAAAAGCTTCAAGAGAATTTCCACAGTTTTGAGAGGGATTTGAAAAGTTTCAATGGGAATGGGAAGAATTGGGATGAAAATTGGAAAATTTTGAAGGGACTTTGAAAAAATTTCAACTGGAATTTTAGCAATTTTGACGTGAAATTGTAAACATGTGGACATGGATTTTGAAAATTCTAGAGAGAATTTTAAAAGCCTCAACAGAATTTCAACAGTTTTGAGAGGGATTTGAAAAGTTTCAATGGGAATGGGAAGAATTGGGACGAAAATTGGAAAATTTTGAAGGGACTTTGAAAAAATTTCAACTGGAATTTTAGCAATTTTGACGTGAAATTGTAAACCTGTGGACATGGATTTTGAAAATTCTAGAGAGAATTTTAAAAGCTTCAAGAGAATTTCAACAGTTTTGAGAGGGATTTGAAAAGTTTCAATGTGAGTTGGAAGAATTGGGAGGAAACTTGGAAAATTTTTAAGGGACTTTGAAAAAATTTCAACTGGAATTTTAGCAATTTTGACGTGAAATTGTAAACATGTGGACATGGATTTTGAAAATTCTAGAGAGAATTTTAAAAGCTTCAAGAGAATTTCAACACTTTTGAGAGGGATTTGAAAAGTTTCAATGGGAATGGGAAGAATTGGGACGAAAATTGGAAAATTTTTAAGGGACTTTGAAAAAATTTCAACTGGAATTTTAGCAATTTTGACGTGAAATTGTAAACCTGTGGACATGGATTTTGAAAATTCTAGAGAGAAGTTTAAAAGTTTCAACAGAATTTCAACAGTTTTGAGAGGGATTTGAAAAGTTTCAATGGGAATGGGAAGAATTGGGACGAAAATTGGAAAATTTTGAAGGGACTTTGAAAAAATTTCAACTGGAATTTTAGCAATTTTGACGTGAAATTGTAAACATGTTGAAGTGGATTTTGAAAATTCTAGAGAGAATTTTAAAAGCCTCAAGAGAATTTCAACAGTTTTGAGAGGGATTTGAAAAGTTTCAATGGGAATGGGAAGAATTGGGACGAAAATTGGAAAATTTTGAAGGGACTTTGAAAAAATTTCAACTGGAATTTTAGCAATTTTGACGTGAAATTGTAAACATGTTGAAGTGGATTTTGAAAATTCTGGAGAGAATTTTAAAAGCTTCAAGAGAATTTCCACAGTTTTGAGAGGGATTTGAAAAGTTTCAATGGGAATGGGAAGAATTGGGATGAAAATTGGAAAATTTTGAAGGGACTTTGAAAAAATTTCAACTGGAATTTTAGCAATTTTGACGTGCAATTGTAAACCTGTGGACATGGATTTTGAAAATTCTAGAGAGAAGTTTCAAACTTTCAATAGGATTTCAACAGTTTTGAGAGGGATTTGAAAAGTTTCAATGGGAATGGGAAGAATTGGGACGAAAATTGGAAAATTTTTAAGGGACTTTGAAAAAATTTCAACTGGAATTTTAGCAATTTTGACGCGAAATTGTAAACATGTGGACATAGATTTTGAAAATTCTAGAGAGAAGTTTCAAACTTTCAATAGGATTTCAACAGTTTTGAGAGGGATTTGAAAAGTTTCAATGGGAATGGGAAGAATTGGGACGAAAATTGGAAAATTTTTAAGGGACTTTGAAAAAATTTCAACTGGAATTTTAGCAATTTTGACGTGCAATTGTAAACCTGTAGACATGGATTTTGAAAATTCTAGAGAGAATTTTAAAAGCTTCAACAGAATTTCAACAGTTTTGAGAGGGATTTGAAAAGTTTCAATGGGAATGGGAAGAATTGGGACGAAAATTGGAAAATTTTGAAGGGACTTTGAAAAAATTTCAACTGGAATTTTAGCAATTTTGACGTGCAATTGTAAACCTGTGGACATGGATTTTGAAAATTCTAGAGAGAAGTTTCAAACTTTCAAGAGAATTTCAACAGTTTTGAGAGGGATTTGAAAAGTTTCAATGGGAATGGGAAGAATTGGGACGAAAATTGGAAAATTTTGAAGGGACTTTGAAAAAATTTCAACTGGAATTTTAGCAATTTTGACGTGTAATTGTAAAGATGTGGACATGGATTTTGAAAATTCTAGAGAGAATTTTAAAAGCTTCAACAGAATTTCAACAGTTTTGAGAGGGATTTGAAAAGTTTCAATGGGAATGGGAAGAATTGGGATGAAAATTGGAAAATTTTTAAGGGACTTTGAAAAAATTTCAACTGGAATTTTAGCAATTTTGACATGAAATTGTAAACATGTTGAAGTGGATTTTGAAAATTCTAGAGAGAATTTTAAAAGTTTCAAGAGAATTTCAACAGTTTTGAGAGGGATTTGAAAAGTTTCAATGGGAATGGGAAGAATTGGGACGAAAATTGGAAAATTTTGAAAGGACTTTGAAAAAATTTCAACTGGAATTTTAGCAATTTTGACGTGAAATTGTAAACATGTGGACATGGATTTTGAAAATTCTAGAGAGAATTTTAAAAGCTTCAAGAGAATTTCAACAGTTTTGAGAGGGATTTGAAAAGTTTCAATGGGAATGGGAAGAATTGGGACGAAAATTGGAAAATTTTTAAGGGACTTTGAAAAAATTTCAACTGGAATTTTAGCAATTTTGACGTGAAATTGTAAACCTGTAGACATGGATTTTGAAAATTCTAGAGAGAATTTAAAAAGTTTCAACAGAATTTCAACAGTTTTGAGAGGGATTTGAAAAGTTTCAATGGGAATGGGAAGAATTGGGACGAAAATTGGAAAATTTTGAAGGGACTTTGAAAAAATTTCAACTGGAATTTTAGCAATTTTGACGTGAAATTGTAAACATGTTGAAGTGGATTTTGAAAATTCTAGAGAGAATTTTAAAAGCTTCAAGAGAATTTCCACAGTTTTGAGAGGGATTTGAAAAGTTTCAATGGGAATGGGAAGAATTGGGATGAAAATTGGAAAATTTTGAAGGGACTTTGAAAAAATTTCAACTGGAATTTTAGCAATTTTGACGTGAAATTGTAAACATGTGGACATGGATTTTGAAAATTCTAGAGAGAATTTTAAAAGCCTCAACAGAATTTCAACAGTTTTGAGAGGGATTTGAAAAGTTTCAATGGGAATGGGAAGAATTGGGACGAAAATTGGAAAATTTTTAAGGGACTTTGAAAAAATTTCAACTGGAATTTTAGCAATTTTGACGTGAAATTGTAAACCTGTGGACATGGATTTTGAAAATTCTAGAGAGAATTTTAAAAGCTTCAAGAGAATTTCAACAGTTTTGAGAGGGATTTGAAAAGTTTCAATGTGAGTTGGAAGAATTGGGAGGAAACTTGGAAAATTTTTAAGGGACTTTGAAAAAATTTCAACTGGAATTTTAGCAATTTTGACGTGAAATTGTAAACCTGTGGACATGGATTTTGAAAATTCTAGAGAGAATTTTAAAAGCTTCAAGAGAATTTCAACACTTTTGAGAGGGATTTGAAAAGTTTCAATGGGAATGGGAAGAATTGGGACGAAAATTGGAAAATTTTTAAGGGACTTTGAAAAAATTTCAACTGGAATTTTAGCAATTTTGACGTGAAATTGTAAACATGTTGAAGTGGATTTTGAAAATTCTAGAGAGAAGTTTCAAACTTTCAAGAGAATTTCAACAGTTTTGAGAGGGATTTGAAAAGTTTCAATGGGAATGGGAAGAACTGGGACGAAAATTGGAAAATTTTGAAGGGACTTTGAAAAAATTTCAACTGGAATTTTAGCAATTTTGACGTGTAATTGTAAAGATGTGGACATGGATTTTGAAAATTCTAGAGAGAATTTTAAAAGCTTCAACAGAATTTCAACAGTTTTGAGAGGGATTTGAAAAGTTTCAATGGGAATGGGAAGAATTGGGACGAAAATTGGAAAATTTTTAAGGGACTTTGAAAAAATTTCAACTGGAATTTTAGCAATTTTGACGTGAAATTGTAAACATGTGGACATGGATTTTGAAAATTCTAGAGAGAATTTTAAAAGCTTCAAGAGAATTTCAACAGTTTTGAGAGGGATTTGAAAAGTTTCAATGGGAATGGGAAGAATTGGGACGAAAATTGGAAAATTTTTAAGGGACTTTGAAAAAATTTCAACTGGAATTTTAGCAATTTTGACGTGAAATTGTAAACATGTTGAAGTGGGTTTTGAAAATTCTAGAGAGAAGTTTAAAAGTTTCAACAGAATTTCAACAGTTTTGAGAGGGATTTGAAAAGTTTCAATGGGAATGGGAAGAATAGGGACGAAAATTGGAAAATTTTGAAGGGACTTTGAAAAAATTTCAACTGGAATTTTAGCAATTTTGACGTGAAATTGTAAACATGTTGAATTGGATTTTGAAAATTCTAGAGAGAATTTTAAAAGCTTCAAGAGAATTTCCACAGTTTTGAGAGGGATTTGAAAAGTTTCAATGGGAATGGGAAGAATTGGGACGAAAATTGGAAAATTTTTAAGGGACTTTGAAAAAATTTCAACTGGAATTTTAGCAATTTTGACGTGAAATTGTAAACCTGTGGACATGGATTTTGAAAATTCTAGAGAGAAGTTTCAAACTTTCAATAGGATTTCAACAGTTTTGAGAGGGATTTGAAAAGTTTCAATGTGAGTTGGAAGAATTGGGAGGAAACTTGGAAAATTTTTAAGGGACTTTGAAAAAATTTCAACTGGAATTTTAGCAATTTTGACGTGAAATTGTAAACATGTGGACATGGATTTTGAAAATTCTAGAGAGAATTTTAAAAGCTTCAAGAGAATTTCAACACTTTTGAGAGGGATTTGAAAAGTTTCAATGGGAATGGGAAGAATTGGGACGAAAATTGGAAAATTTTTAAGGGACTTTGAAAAAATTTCAACTGGAATTTTAGCAATTTTGACGTGAAATTGTAAACCTGTGGACATGGATTTTGAAAATTCTAGAGAGAAGTTTAAAAGTTTCAACAGAATTTCAACAGTTTTGAGAGGGATTTGAAAAGTTTCAATGGGAATGGGAAGAATTGGGACGAAAATTGGAAAATTTTGAAGGGACTTTGAAAAAATTTCAACTGGAATTTTAGCAATTTTGACGTGAAATTGTAAACATGTTGAAGTGGATTTTGAAAATTCTAGAGAGAATTTTAAAAGCTTCAAGAGAATTTCAACAGTTTTGAGAGGGATTTGAAAAGTTTCAATGTGAGTTGGAAGAATTGGGAGGAAACTTGGAAAATTTTTAAGGGACTTTGAAAAAATTTCAACTGGAATTTTAGCAATTTTGACGTGAAATTGTAAACATGTGGACATGGATTTTGAAAATTCTAGAGAGAATTTTAAAAGCTTCAAGAGAATTTCAACACTTTTGAGAGGGATTTGAAAAGTTTCAATGGGAATGGGAAGAATTGGGACGAAAATTGGAAAATTTTTAAGGGACTTTGAAAAAATTTCAACTGGAATTTTAGCAATTTTGACGTGAAATTGTAAACCTGTGGACATGGATTTTGAAAATTCTAGAGAGAAGTTTCAAACTTTCAAGAGAATTTCAACAGTTTTGAGAGGGATTTGAAAAGTTTCAATGGGAATGGGAAGAACTGGGACGAAAATTGGAAAATTTTGAAGGGACTTTGAAAAAATTTCAACTGGAATTTTAGCAATTTTGACGTGCAATTGTAAACCTGTAGACATGGATTTTGAAAATTCTAGAGAGAATTTTAAAAGCTTCAACAGAATTTCAACAGTTTTGAGAGGGATTTGAAAAGTTTCAATGGGAATGGGAAGAATTGGGATGAAAATTGGAAAATTTTTAAGGGACTTTGAAAAAATTTCAACTGGAATTTTAGCAATTTTGACATGAAATTGTAAACATGTTGAAGTGGATTTTGAAAATTCTAGAGAGAATTTTAAAAGTTTCAAGAGAATTTCAACAGTTTTGAGAGGGATTTGAAAAGTTTCAATGGGAATGGGAAGAATTGGGACGAAAATTGGAAAATTTTTAAGGGACTTTGAAAAAATTTCAACTGGAATTTTAGCAATTTTGACGTGAAATTGTAAACATGTGGACATGGATTTTGAAAATTCTAGAGAGAATTTTAAAAGCTTCAAGAGAATTTCAACAGTTTTGAGAGGGATTTGAAAAGTTTCAATGGGAATGGGAAGAATTGGGACGAAAATTGGAAAATTTTTAAGGGACTTTGAAAAAATTTCAACTGGAATTTTAGCAATTTTGACGTGAAATTGTAAACATGTTGAAGTGGGTTTTGAAAATTCTAGAGAGAAGTTTAAAAGTTTCAACAGAATTTCAACAGTTTTGAGAGGGATTTGAAAAGTTTCAATGGGAATGGGAAGAATAGGGACGAAAATTGGAAAAATTTGAAGGGACTTTGAAAAAATTTCAACTGGAATTTTAGCAATTTTGACGTGAAATTGTAAACATGTTGAATTGGATTTTGAAAATTCTAGAGAGAATTTTAAAAGCTTCAAGAGAATTTCAACAGTTTTGAGAGGGATTTGAAAAGTTTCAATGGGAATGGGAAGAATTGGGACGAAAATTGGAAAATTTTTAAGGGACTTTGAAAAAATTTCAACTGGAATTTTAGCAATTTTGACGTGAAATTGTAAACCTGTGGACATGGATTTTGAAAATTCTAGAGAGAAGTTTCAAACTTTCAATAGGATTTCAACAGTTTTGAGAGGGATTTGAAAAGTTTCAATGTGAGTTGGAAGAATTGGGAGGAAACTTGGAAAATTTTTAAGGGACTTTGAAAAAATTTGAACTGGAATTTTAGCAATTTTGACGTGAAATTGTAAACATGTGGACATGGATTTTGAAAATTCTAGAGAGAATTTTAAAAGCTTCAAGAGAATTTCAACACTTTTGAGAGGGATTTGAAAAGTTTCAATGGGAATGGGAAGAATTGGGACGAAAATTGGAAAATTTTTAAGGGACTTTGAAAAAATTTCAACTGGAATTTTAGCAATTTTGACGTGAAATTGTAAACCTGTGGACATGGATTTTGAAAATTCTAGAGAGAAGTTTAAAAGTTTCAACAGAATTTCAACAGTTTTGAGAGGGATTTGAAAAGTTTCAATGGGAATGGGAAGAATTGGGACGAAAATTGGAAAATTTTGAAGGGACTTTGAAAAAATTTCAACTGGAATTTTAGCAATTTTGACGTGAAATTGTAAACATGTTGAAGTGGATTTTGAAAATTCTAGAGAGAATTTTAAAAGCCTCAAGAGAATTTCAACAGTTTTGAGAGGGATTTGAAAAGTTTCAATGGGAATGGGAAGAATTGGGACGAAAATTGGAAAATTTTGAAGGGACTTTGAAAAAATTTCAACTGGAATTTTAGCAATTTTGACGTGAAATTGTAAACATGTTGAAGTGGATTTTGAAAATTCTGGAGAGAATTTTAAAAGCTTCAAGAGAATTTCCACAGTTTTGAGAGGGATTTGAAAAGTTTCAATGGGAATGGGAAGAATTGGGATGAAAATTGGAAAATTTTGAAGGGACTTTGAAAAAATTTCAACTGGAATTTTAGCAATTTTGACGTGCAATTGTAAACCTGTGGACATGGATTTTGAAAATTCTAGAGAGAAGTTTCAAACTTTCAATAGGATTTCAACAGTTTTGAGAGGGATTTGAAAAGTTTCAATGGGAATGGGAAGAATTGGGACGAAAATTGGAAAATTTTTAAGGGACTTTGAAAAAATTTCAACTGGAATTTTAGCAATTTTGACGCGAAATTGTAAACATGTGGACATAGATTTTGAAAATTCTAGAGAGAAGTTTCAAACTTTCAATAGGATTTCAACAGTTTTGAGAGGGATTTGAAAAGTTTCAATGGGAATGGGAAGAATTGGGACGAAAATTGGAAAATTTTTAAGGGACTTTGAAAAAATTTCAACTGGAATTTTAGCA
The DNA here is from genome assembly GCF_964273445.1 of Streptopelia decaocto. Taxonomy (NCBI): domain Eukaryota; kingdom Metazoa; phylum Chordata; class Aves; order Columbiformes; family Columbidae; genus Streptopelia; species Streptopelia decaocto. The sequence goes on from NW_028115086.1 coordinate 42,327, forward strand.
ATTTTGACGTGCAATTGTAAACCTGTGGACATGGATTTTGAAAATTCTAGAGAGAAGTTTCAAACTTTCAAGAGAATTTCAACAGTTTTGAGAGGGATTTGAAAAGTTTCAATGGGAATGGGAAGAACTGGGACGAAAATTGGAAAATTTTGAAGGGACTTTGAAAAAATTTCAACTGGAATTTTAGCAATTTTGACGTGTAATTGTAAAGATGTGGACATGGATTTTGAAAATTCTAGAGAGAATTTTAAAAGCTTCAACAGAATTTCAACAGTTTTGAGAGGGATTTGAAAAGTTTCAATGGGAATGGGAAGAATTGGGATGAAAATTGGAAAATTTTTAAGGGACTTTGAAAAAATTTCAACTGGAATTTTAGCAATTTTGACATGAAATTGTAAACATGTTGAAGTGGATTTTGAAAATTCTAGAGAGAATTTTAAAAGTTTCAAGAGAATTTCAACAGTTTTGAGAGGGATTTGAAAAGTTTCAATGGGAATGGGAAGAATTGGGACGAAAATTGGAAAATTTTGAAGGGACTTTGAAAAAATTTCAACTGGAATTTTAGCAATTTTGACGTGAAATTGTAAACATGTGGACATGGATTTTGAAAATTCTAGAGAGAATTTTAAAAGCTTCAAGAGAATTTCAACAGTTTTGAGAGGGATTTGAAAAGTTTCAATGGGAATGGGAAGAATTGGGACGAAAATTGGAAAATTTTTAAGGGACTTTGAAAAAATTTCAACTGGAATTTTAGCAATTTTGACGTGAAATTGTAAACATGTTGAAGTGGGTTTTGAAAATTCTAGAGAGAAGTTTAAAAGTTTCAACAGAATTTCAACAGTTTTGAGAGGGATTTGAAAAGTTTCAATGGGAATGGGAAGAATAGGGAGGAAAATTGGAAAATTTTGAAGGGACTTTGAAAAAATTTCAACTGGAATTTTAGCAATTTTGACGTGAAATTGTAAACCTGTGGACATGGATTTTGAAAATTCTAGAGAGAAGTTTCAAACTTTCAATAGGATTTCAACAGTTTTGAGAGGGATTTGAAAAGTTTCAATGGGAATGGGAAGAATTGGGACGAAAATTGGAAAATTTTTAAGGGACTTTGAAAACATTTCAACTGGAATTTTAGCAATTTTGACGTGCAATTGTAAACCTGTGGACATGGATTTTGAAAATTCTAGAGAGAAGTTTCAAACTTTCAATAGGATTTCAACAGTTTTGAGAGGGATTTGAAAAGTTTCAATGGGAATGGGAAGAATTGGGACGAAAATTGGAAAATTTTGAAGGGACTTTGAAAAAATTTCAACTGGAATTTTAGCAATTTTGACGCGAAATTGTAAACATGTGGACATGGATTTTGAAAATTCTAGAGAGAAGTTGCAAACTTTCTATAGGATTTCAACAGTTTTGAGAGGGATTTGAAAAGTTTCAATGGGAATGGGAAGAATTGGGACGAAAATTGGAAAATTTTTAAGGGACTTGGAAAAATTTCAACTGGAATTTTAGCAATTTTGACGTGAAATTGTAAACCTGTAGACATGGATTTTGAAAATTCTAGAGAGAATTTTAAAAGCTTCAACAGAATTTCAACAGTTTTGAGAGGGATTTGAAAAGTTTCAATGGGAATGGGAAGAATTGGGACGAAAATTGGAAAATTTTTCAGGGACTTTGAAAAAATTTCAACTGGAATTTTAGCAATTTTGACGTGAAATTGTAAACATGTGGACATGGATTTTGAAAATTCTAGAGAGAAGTTTCAAAATTTCAATGGATTTCAACAGTTTTGAGAGGGATTTGAAAAGTTTCAATGGGAATGGGAAGAATTGGGACGAAAATTGGAAAATTTTTAAGGGACTTTGAAAAAATTTCAACTGGAATTTTAGCAATTTTGACGTGCAATTGTAAACCTGTGGACATGGATTTTGAAAATTATAGAGAGAAGCTTCAAACTTTCAAGAGAATTTCAAAAGTTTTGAGAGGGATTTGAAAAGTTTCAATGGGAATGGGAAGAACTGGGACGAAAATTGGAAAATTTTGAAGGGACTTTGAAAAAATTTCAACTGGAATTTTAGCAATTTTGACGTGCAATTGTAAACCTGTGGACATGGATTTTGAAAATTCTAGAGAGAATTTTAAAAGCTTCAAGAGAATTTCCACAGTTTTGAGAGGGATTTGAAAAGTTTCAATGGGAATGGGAAGAATTGGGATGAAAATTGGAAAATTTTTAAGGGACTTTGAAAAAATTTCAACTGGAATTTTAGCAATTTTGACATGAAATTGTAAACATGTTGAAGTGGATTTTGAAAATTCTAGAGAGAATTTTAAAAGCTTCAAGAGAATTTCAACAGTTTTGAGAGGGATTTGAAAAGTTTCAATGGGAATGGGAAGAATTGGGACGAAAATTGGAAAATTTTTAAGGGACTTTGAAAAAATTTCAACTGGAATTTTAGCAATTTTGACGTGCAATTGTAAACCTGTGGACATGGATTTTGAAAATTCTAGAGAGAATTTTAAAAGCTTCAAGAGAATTTCAACAGTTTTGAGAGGGATTTGAAAAGTTTCAATGGGAATGGGAAGAATTGGGACGAAAATTGGAAAATTTTTAAGGGACTTTGAAAAAATTTCAACTGGAATTTTAGCAATTTTGACGTGAAATTGTAAACATGTTGAAGTGGGTTTTGAAAATTCTAGAGAGAAGTTTAAAAGTTTCAACAGAATTTCAACAGTTTTGAGAGGGATTTGAAAAGTTTCAATGGGAATGGGAAGAATAGGGACGAAAATTGGAAAAATTTGAAGGGACTTTGAAAAAATTTCAACTGGAATTTTAGCAATTTTGACGTGAAATTGTAAACATGTTGAATTGGATTTTGAAAATTCTAGAGAGAATTTTAAAAGCTTCAAGAGAATTTCAACAGTTTTGAGAGGGATTTGAAAAGTTTCAATGGGAATGGGAAGAATTGGGACGAAAATTGGAAAATTTTTAAGGGACTTTGAAAAAATTTCAACTGGAATTTTAGCAATTTTGACGTGAAATTGTAAACCTGTGGACATGGATTTTGAAAATTCTAGAGAGAAGTTTCAAACTTTCAATAGGATTTCAACAGTTTTGAGAGGGATTTGAAAAGTTTCAATGGGAATGGGAAGAATTGGGACGAAAATTGGAAAATTTTTAAGGGACTTTGAAAACATTTCAACTGGAATTTTAGCAATTTTGACGTGCAATTGTAAACCTGTGGACATGGATTTTGAAAATTCTAGAGAGAAGTTTCAAACTTTCAATAGGATTTCAACAGTTTTGAGAGGGATTTGAAAAGTTTCAATGGGAATGGGAAGAATTGGGACGAAAATTGGAAAATTTTTAAGGGACTTTGAAAAAATTTCAACTGGAATTTTAGCAATTTTGACGCGAAATTGTAAACATGTGGACATGGATTTTGAAAATTCTAGAGAGAAGTTGCAAACTTTCTATAGGATTTCAACAGTTTTGAGAGGGATTTGAAAAGTTTCAATGGGAATGGGAAGAATTGGGACGAAAATTGGAAAATTTTTAAGGGACTTGGAAAAATTTCAACTGGAATTTTAGCAATTTTGACGTGAAATTGTAAACCTGTAGACATGGATTTTGAAAATTCTAGAGAGAATTTTAAAAGCTTCAACAGAATTTCAACAGTTTTGAGAGGGATTTGAAAAGTTTCAATGGGAATGGGAAGAATTGGGACGAAAATTGGAAAATTTTTAAGGGACTTTGAAAAAATTTCAACTGGAATTTTAGCAATTTTGACGTGAAATTGTAAACATGTGGACATGGATTTTGAAAATTCTAGAGAGAAGTTTCAAAATTTCAATGGATTTCAACAGTTTTGAGAGGGATTTGAAAAGTTTCAATGGGAATGGGAAGAATTGGGACGAAAATTGGAAAATTTTTAAGGGACTTTGAAAAAATTTCAACTGGAATTTTAGCAATTTTGACGTGCAATTGTAAACCTGTGGACATGGATTTTGAAAATTATAGAGAGAAGCTTCAAACTTTCAAGAGAATTTCAAAAGTTTTGAGAGGGATTTGAAAAGTTTCAATGGGAATGGGAAGAACTGGGACGAAAATTGGAAAATTTTGAAGGGACTTTGAAAAAATTTCAACTGGAATTTTAGCAATTTTGACGTGCAATTGTAAACCTGTGGACATGGATTTTGAAAATTCTAGAGAGAATTTTAAAAGCTTCAAGAGAATTTCCACAGTTTTGAGAGGGATTTGAAAAGTTTCAATGGGAATGGGAAGAATTGGGATGAAAATTGGAAAATTTTTAAGGGACTTTGAAAAAATTTCAACTGGAATTTTAGCAATTTTGACATGAAATTGTAAACATGTTGAAGTGGATTTTGAAAATTCTAGAGAGAATTTTAAAAGCTTCAAGAGAATTTCAACAGTTTTGAGAGGGATTTGAAAAGTTTCAATGGGAATGGGAAGAATTGGGACGAAAATTGGAAAATTTTTAAGGGACTTTGAAAAAATTTGAACTGGAATTTTAGCAATTTTGACGTGAAATTGTAAACCTGTGGACATGGATTTTGAAAATTCTAGAGAGAATTTTAAAAGCTTCAAGAGAATTTCAACAGTTTTGAGAGGGATTTGAAAAGTTTCAATGGGAATGGGAAGAATTGGGACGAAAATTGGAAAATTTTTAAGGGACTTTGAAAAAATTTCAACTGGAATTTTAGCAATTTTGACGTGAAATTGTAAACATGTTGAAGTGGGTTTTGAAAATTCTAGAGAGAAGTTTAAAAGTTTCAACAGAATTTCAACAGTTTTGAGAGGGATTTGAAAAGTTTCAATGGGAATGGGAAGAATAGGGACGAAAATTGGAAAAATTTGAAGGGACTTTGAAAAAATTTCAACTGGAATTTTAGCAATTTTGACGTGAAATTGTAAACATGTTGAATTGGATTTTGAAAATTCTAGAGAGAATTTTAAAAGCTTCAAGAGAATTTCAACAGTTTTGAGAGGGATTTGAAAAGTTTCAATGGGAATGGGAAGAATTGGGACGAAAATTGGAAAATTTTGAAGGGACTTTGAAAAAATTTGAACTGGAATTTTAGCAATTTTGACGTGAAATTGTAAACCTGTGGACATGGATTTTGAAAATTCTAGAGAGAAGTTTCAAACTTTCAATAGGATTTCAACAGTTTTGAGAGGGATTTGAAAAGTTTCAATGGGAATGGGAAGAATTGGGACGAAAATTGGAAAATTTTTAAGGGACTTTGAAAACATTTCAACTGGAATTTTAGCAATTTTGACGTGCAATTGTAAACCTGTGGACATGGATTTTGAAAATTCTAGAGAGAAGTTTCAAACTTTCAATAGGATTTCAACAGTTTTGAGAGGGATTTGAAAAGTTTCAATGGGAATGGGAAGAATTGGGACGAAAATTGGAAAATTTTGAAGGGACTTTGAAAAAATTTCAACTGGAATTTTAGCAATTTTGACGCGAAATTGTAAACATGTGGACATGGATTTTGAAAATTCTAGAGAGAAGTTGCAAACTTTCTATAGGATTTCAACAGTTTTGAGAGGGATTTGAAAAGTTTCAATGGGAATGGGAAGAATTGGGACGAAAATTGGAAAATTTTTAAGGGACTTGGAAAAATTTCAACTGGAATTTTAGCAATTTTGACGTGAAATTGTAAACCTGTAGACATGGATTTTGAAAATTCTAGAGAGAATTTTAAAAGCTTCAACAGAATTTCAACAGTTTTGAGAGGGATTTGAAAAGTTTCAATGGGAATGGGAAGAATTGGGACGAAAATTGGAAAATTTTTAAGGGACTTTGAAAAAATTTCAACTGGAATTTTAGCAATTTTGACGTGAAATTGTAAACATGTGGACATGGATTTTGAAAATTCTAGAGAGAAGTTTCAAAATTTCAATGGATTTCAACAGTTTTGAGAGGGATTTGAAAAGTTTCAATGGGAATGGGAAGAATTGGGACGAAAATTGGAAAATTTTTAAGGGACTTTGAAAAAATTTCAACTGGAATTTTAGCAATTTTGACATGAAATTGTAAACATGTTGAAGTGGATTTTGAAAATTCTAGAGAGAATTTTAAAAGCTTCAAGAGAATTTCAACAGTTTTGAGAGGGATTTGAAAAGTTTCAATGGGATTCGGAAGAATTGGGACGAAAATTGGAAAATTTTTAAGGGACTTTGAAAAAATTTCAACTGGAATTTTAGCAATTTTGACGTGCAATTGTAAACCTGTGGACATGGATTTTGAAAATTCTAGAGAGAAGTTTCAAACTTTCAATAGGATTTCAACAGTTTTGAGAGGGATTTGAAAAGTTTCAATGGGAATGGGAAGAATTGGGACGAAAATTGGAAAAATTTGAAGGGACTTTGAAAAAATTTCAACTGGAATTTTAGCAATTTTGACATGAAATTGGAAACATGTGGACATGGATTATGAAATTTCTAGAGAGAAGTTCCAAACATTTAATAGGATTTCAACAGTTTTGAGAGGGATTTGAAAAGTTTCAATGGGAATGGGAAGAATTGGGACGAAAATTGGAAAATTTTTCAGGGACTTTGAAAAAATTTCAACTGGAATTTTAGCAATTTTGACGTGAAATTGTAAACCTGTGGACATGGATTTTGAAAATTCTAGAGAGAATTTTAAAAGCTTCAACAGAATTTCAACAGTTTTGAGAGGGATTTGAAAAGTTTCAATGGGAATGGGAAGAATTGGGACGAAAATCGGAAACTTTTAAGGGACTTTGAAAACATTTCAACTGGAATTTTAGCAATTTTGACGTGAAATTGTAAACCTGTGGACATGGATTTTGAAAATTCTAGAGAGAAGTTTCAAAATTTCAATAGGATTTCAACAGTTTTGAGAGGGATTTGAAAAGTTTCAATGGGAATGGGAAGAATTGGGACGAAAACTGGAAAATTTTTAAGGGACTTTGAAAAAATTTCAACTGGAATTTTAGCAATTTTGACGTGCAATTGTAAACCTGTGGACATGGATTTGGAAAATTCTAGAGAGAAGTTTCAAACTTTCAAGAGAATTTCATCCGTTTTGAGAGGGATTTGAAAAGTTTCAATGGAATGGGAAGAATTGGGACGAAAATTGGAAAATTTTTAAGGGACTTTGAAAAAATTTCAACTGGAATTTTAGCAATTTTGACGTGAAATTGTAAACATGTTGAAGTGGGTTTTGAAAATTCTAGAGAGAAGTTTAAAAGTTTCAACAGAATTTCAAAATTTTGAGAGGGATTTGAAAAGTTTCAATGGGAATGGGAAGAATTGGGACGAAAATTGGAAATATTTGAAGGGACTTTGAAAAAATTTCAACTGGAATTTTAGCAATTTTGACGTGAAATTGTAAACATGTTGAATTGGATTTTGAAAATTCTAGAGAGAATTTTAAAAGCTTCAAGAGAATTTCAACAGTTTTGAGAGGGATTTGAAAAGTTTCAATGGGAATGGGAAGAATTGGGACGAAAATTGGAAAATTTTTAAGGGACTTTGAAAAAATTTCAACTGGAATTTTAGCAATTTTGACGTGAAATTGTAAACATGTGGACATGGATTTTGAAAATTCTAGAGAGAATTTTAAAAGCTTCAAGAGAATTTCAACAGTTTTGAGAGGGATTTGAAAAGTTTCAGTGGGAATGGGAAGAATTGGGACGAAAATTGGAAAATTTTGAAGGGACTTTGAAAAAATTTCAACTGGAATTTTAGCAATTTTGACGTGCAATTGTAAACCTGTGGACATGGATTTTGAAAATTCTAGAGAGAAGTTTCAAACTTTCAATAGGATTTCAACAGTTTTGAGAGGGATTTGAAAAGTTTCAATGGGAATGGAAAGAATTGGGACGAAAATTGGAAAATTTTTAAGGGACTTTGAAAACATTTCAACTGGAATTTTAGCAATTTTGACGTGCAATTGTAAACCTGTGGACATGGATTTTGAAAATTCTAGAGAGAAGTTTCAAACTTTCAATAGGATTTCAACAGTTTTGAGAGGGATTTGAAAAGTTTCAATGGGAATGGGAAGAATTGGGACGAAAATTGGAAAATTTTGAAGGGACTTTGAAAAAATTTCAACTGGAATTTTAGCAATTTTGACGCGAAATTGTAAACATGTGGACATGGATTATGAAAATTCTAGAGAGAAGTTTCAAACTTTCTATAGGATTTCCACAGTTTTGAGAGGGATTTGAAAAGTTTCAATGGGAATGGGAAGAATTGGGACGAAAATTGGAAAATTTTTAAGGGACTTGGAAAAATTTCAACTGGAATTTTAGCAATTTTGACGTGAAATTGTAAACCTGTAGACATGGATTTTGAAAATTCTAGAGAGAATTTTAAAAGCTTCAACAGAATTTCAACAGTTTTGAGAGGGATTTGAAAAGTTTCAATGGGAATGGGAAGAATTGGGACGAAAATTGGAAAATTTTTAAGGGACTTTGAAAAAATTTCAACTGGAATTTTAGCAATTTTGACGTGAAATTGTAAACCTGTGGACATGGATTTTGAAAATTCTAGAGAGAAGTTTCAAACTTTCAAGAGAATTTCAACAGTTTTGAGAGGGATTTGAAAAGTTTCAATGGGAATGGGAAGAACTGGGACGAAAATTGGAAAATTTTAGAAGGGACTTTGAAAAAATTTCAACTGGAATTTTAGCAATTTTGACGTGAAATTGTAAACCTGTGGGCATGGATTTTGAAAATTCTAGAGAGAATTTTAAAAGCTTCAACAGAATTTCAACAGTTTTGAGAGGGATTTGAAAAGTTTCAATGGGAATGGGAAGAATTGGGACGAAAATTGGAAAATTTTTAAGGGACTTTGAAAAAATTTCAACTGGAATTTTAGCAATTTTGACATGAAATTGTAAAGATGTGGACATGGATTTTGAAAATTCTAGAGAGAATTTTAAAAGCTTCAAGAGAATTTCCACAGTTTTGAGAGGGATTTGAAAAGTTTCAATGGGAATGGGAAGAATTGGGACGAAAATTGGAAAATTTTTAAGGGACTTTGAAAACATTTCAACTGGAATTTTAGCAATTTTGACGTGAAATTGTTAACATGTGGACATGGATTTTGAAAATTCTAGAGAGAATTTTAAAAGCTTCAACAGAATTTCAACAGTTTTGAGAGGGATTTGAAAAGTTTCAATGGGAATGGGAAGAATTGGGATGAAAATTGGAAAATTTTGAAGGGACTTTGAAAAAATTTCAACTGGAATTTTAGCAATTTTGACGTGAAATTGTAAACATGTTGAAGTGGATTTTGAAAATTCTAGAGAGAATTTTAAAAGCTTCAAGAGAATTTCCACAGTTTTGAGAGGGATTTGAAAAGTTTCAATGGGAATGGGAAGAATTGGGACGAAAATTGGAAAATTTTTAAGGGACTTTGAAAAAATTTCAACTGGAATTTTAGCAATTTTGACGTGAAATTGTAAACATGTTGAAGTGGATTTTGAAAATTCTAGAGAGAATTTTAAAAGCTTCAAGAGAATTTCCACAGTTTTGAGAGGGATTTGAAAAGTTTCAATGGGATTGGGAGGAATTGGGACGAAAATTGGAAACTTTTAAGGGACTTTGAAAAAATTTCAACTGGAATTTTAGCAATTTTGACATGAAATTGTAAACATGTTGAAGTGGATTTTGAAAATTCTAGAGAGAATTTTAAAAGCTTCAAGAGAATTTCAACAGTTTTGAGAGGGATTTGAAAAGTTTCAATGGGAATGGGAAGAATTGGGACGAAAATTGGAAAATTTTTAAGGGACTTTGAAAAAATTTCAACTGGAATTTTAGCAATTTTGACGTGAAATTGTAAACATGTGGACATGGATTTTGAAAATTCTAGAGAGAATTTTAAAAGCTTCAAGAGAATTTCAACAGTTTTGAGAGGGATTTGAAAAGTTTCAGTGGGAATGGGAAGAATTGGGATGAAAATTGGAAAATTTTGAAGGGACTTTGAAAAAATTTCAACTGGAATTTTAGCAATTTTGACGTGAAATTGTAAACCTGTGGACATGGATTTTGAAAATTCTAGAGAGAAGTTTCAAACTTTCAATAGGATTTCAACAGTTTTGAGAGGGATTTGAAAAGTTTCAATGGGAATGGGAAGAATTGGGACGAAAATTGGAAAATTTTTAAGGGACTTTGAAAACATTTCAACTGGAATTTTAGCAATTTTGACGTGCAATTGTAAACCTGTGGACATGGATTTTGAAAATTCTAGAGAGAAGTTTCAAACTTTCAATAGGATATCAACAGTTTTGAGAGGGATTTGAAAAGTTTCAATGGGAATGGGAAGAATTGGGACGAAAATTGGAAAATTTTTAAGGGACTTTGAAAAAATTTCAACTGGAATTTTAGCAATTTTGACGTGAAATTGTAAACCTGTGGACATGGATTTTGAAAATTCTAGAGAGAAGTTGCAAACTTTCTATAGGATTTCAACAGTTTTGAGAGGGATTTGAAAAGTTTCAATGGGAATGGGAAGAATTGGGACGAAAATTGGAAAATTTTTAAGGGACTTGGAAAAATTTCAACTGGAATTTTAGCAATTTTGACGTGAAATTGTAAACCTGTAGACATGGATTTTGAAAATTCTAGAGAGAATTTTAAAAGCTTCAACAGAATTTCCACAGTTTTGAGAGGGATTTGAAAAGTTTCAATGGGAATGGGAAGAATTGGGAGGAAACTTGGAAAATTTTTAAGGGACTTTGAAAAAATTTCAACTGGAATTTTAGCAATTTTGATGTGAAATTGTAAACATGTGGACATGGATTTTGAAAATTCTAGAGAGAAGTTTCAAACTTTCAATGGATTTCAACAGTTTTGAGAGGGATTTGAAAAGTTTCAATGGGAATGGGAAGAATTGGGACGAAAATTGGAAAATTTTTAAGGGACTTTGAAAAAATTTCAACTGGAATTTTAGCAATTTTGACGTGCAATTGTAAACCTGTGGACATGGATTTTGAAAATTCTAGAGAGACGTTTCAAACTTTCAAGAGAATTTCAAAAGTTTTGAGAGGGATTTGAAAAGTTTCAATGGGAATGGGAAGAACTGGGACGAAAATTGGAAAATTTTGAAGGGACTTTGAAAAAATTTCAACTGGAATTTTAGCAATTTTGACGTGTAATTGTAAAGATGTGGACATGGATTTTGAAAATTCTAGAGAGAATTTTAAAAGCTTCAAGAGAATTTCAACAGTTTTGAGAGGGATTTGAAAAGTTTCAATGGGAATGGGAAGAATTGGGATGAAAATTGGAAAATTTTTAAGGGACTTTGAAAAATTTTCAACTGGAATTTTAGCAATTTTGACATGAAATTGTAAACATGTTGAAGTGGATTTTGAAAATTCTAGAGAGAATTTTAAAAGCTTCAAGAGAATTTCAACAGTTTTGAGAGGGATTTGAAAAGTTTCAATGGGATTCGGAAGAATTGGGACGAAAATTGGAAAATTTTTAAGGGACTTTGAAAAAATTTCAACTGGAATTTTAGCAATTTTGACGTGCAATTGTAAACCTGTGGACATGGATTTTGAAAATTCTAGAGAGAAGTTTCAAACTTTCAATAGGATTTCAACAGTTTTGAGAGGGATTTGAAAAGTTTCAATGGGAATGGGAAGAATTGGGACGAAAATTGGAAAAATTTGAAGGGACTTTGAAAAAATTTCAACTGGAATTTTAGCAATTTTGACATGAAATTGGAAACATGTGGACATGGATTATGAAATTTCTAGAGAGAAGTTCCAAACATTTAATAGGATTTCAACAGTTTTGAGAGGGATTTGAAAAGTTTCAATGGGAATGGGAAGAATTGGGACGAAAACTGGAAAATTTTTAAGGGACTTTGAAAAAATTTCAACTGGAATTTTAGCAATTTTGACGTGAAATTGTAAACATGTTGAAGTGGATTTTGAAAATTCTAGAGAGAATTTTAAAAGCTTCAAGAGAATTTCAACAGTTTTGAGAGGGATTTGAAAAGTTTCAATGGGAATGGGAAGAATTGGGACGAAAATTGGAAAATTTTTAAGGGACTTTGAAAAAATTTCAACTGGAATTTTAGCAATTTTGACGTGAAATTGTAAACATGTGGACATGGATTTTGAAAATTCTAGAGAGAATTTTAAAAGCTTCAAGAGAATTTCAACAGTTTTGAGAGGGATTTGAAAAGTTTCAGTGGGAATGGGAAGAATTGGGATGAAAATTGGAAATTTTGAAGGGACTTTGAAAAAATTTCAACTGGAATTTTAGCAATTTTGACGTGAAATTGTAAACCTGTGGACATGGATTTTGAAAATTCTAGAGAGAAGTTTCAAACTTTCAATAGGATTTCAACAGTTTTGAGAGGGATTTGAAAAGTTTCAATGGGAATGGGAAGAATTGGGACGAAAATTGGAAAATTTTTAAGGGACTTTGAAAACATTTCAACTGGAATTTTAGCAATTTTGACGTGCAATTGTAAACCTGTGGACATGGATTTTGAAAATTCTAGAGAGAAGTTTCAAACTTTCAATAGGATATCAACAGTTTTGAGAGGGATTTGAAAAGTTTCAATGGGAATGGGAAGAATTGGGACGAAAATTGGAAAATTTTTAAGGGACTTTGAAAAAATTTCAACTGGAATTTTAGCAATTTTGACGTGAAATTGTAAACCTGTGGACATGGATTTTGAAAATTCTAGAGAGAAGTTGCAAACTTTCTATAGGATTTCAACAGTTTTGAGAGGGATTTGAAAAGTTTCAATGGGAATGGGAAGAATTGGGACGAAAATTGGAAAATTTTTAAGGGACTTGGAAAAATTTCAACTGGAATTTTAGCAATTTTGACGTGAAATTGTAAACCTGTAGACATGGATTTTGAAAATTCTAGAGAGAATTTTAAAAGCTTCAACAGAATTTCCACAGTTTTGAGAGGGATTTGAAAAGTTTCAATGGGAATGGGAAGAATTGGGACGAAAATTGGAAAATTTTTAAGGGACTTTGAAAAAATTTCAACTGGAATTTTAGCAATTTTGACGTGAAATTGTAAACATGTGGACATGGATTTTGAAAATTCTAGAGAGAAGTTTCAAACTTTCAATGGATTTCAACAGTTTTGAGAGGGATTTGAAAAGTTTCAATGGGAATGGGAAGAACTGGGACGAAAATTGGAAAATTTTGAAGGGACTTTGAAAAAATTTCAACTGGAATTTTAGCAATTTTGACGTGTAATTGTAAAGATGTGGACATGGATTTTGAAAATTCTAGAGAGAATTTTAAAAGCTTCAAGAGAATTTCCACAGTTTTGAGAGGGATTTGAAAAGTTTCAATGGGAATGGGAAGAATTGGGACGAAAATTGGAAAATTTTTAAGGGACTTTGGAAAAATTTTCAACTAGGAATTTTAGCAATTTTGACATGAAATTGTAAACCTGTTGAAGTGGATTTTGAAAATTCTAGAGAGAATTTTAAAAGCTTCAAGAGAATTTCAACAGTTTTGAGAGGGATTTGAAAAGTTTCAATGGGATTCGGAAGAATTGGGACGAAAATTGGAAAATTTTGAAGGGACTTTGAAAAAATTTCAACTGGAATTTTAGCAATTTTGACGTGCAATTGTAAACCTGTGGACATGGATTTTGAAAATTCTAGAGAGAAGTTTCAAACTTTCAATAGGATTTCAACAGTTTTGAGAGGGATTTGAAAAGTTTCAATGGGAATGGGAAGAATTGGGACGAAAATTGGAAAAATTTGAAGGGACTTTGAAAAAATTTCAACTGGAATTTTAGCAATTTTGACATGAAATTGGAAACATGTGGACATGGATTATGAAATTTCTAGAGAGAAGTTCCAAACATTTAATAGGATTTCAACAGTTTTGAGAGGGATTTGAAAAGTTTCAATGGGAATGGGAAGAATTGGGACGAAAACTGGAAAATTTTTAAGGGACTTTGAAAAAATTTCAACTGGAATTTTAGCAATTTTGACGTGAAATTGTAAACATGTTGAAGTGGATTTTGAAAATTCTAGAGAGAATTTTAAAAGCTTCAACAGAATTTCAACAGTTTTGAGAGGGATTTGAAAAGTTTCAATGGGAATGGGAAGAATTGGGACGAAAATTGGAAACTTTTAAGGGACTTTGAAAACATTTCAACTGGAATTTTAGCAATTTTGACGTGAAATTGTAAACCTGTGGACATGGATTTTGAAAATTCGAGAGAGAAGTTTCAAACTTTCAATAGGATTTCAACAGTTTTGAGAGGGATTTGAAAAGTTTCAATGGGAATGGGAAGAATTGGGACGAAAACTGGAAAATTTTGAAGGGACTTTGAAAAAATTTCAACTGGAATTTTAGCAATTTTGACGTGAAATTGTAAACCTGTGGACATGGATTTTGAAAATTCTAGAGAGAAGTTTCAAACTTTCAAGAGAATTTCATCCGTTTTGAGAGGGATTTGAAAAGTTTCAATGGAATGGGAAGAATTAGGATGAAAATTGGAAAATTTTGAAGGGACTTTGAAAAAATTTCAACTGGAATTTTAGCAATTTTGACATGAAATTGTAAACATGTTGAAGTGGATTTTGAAAATTCTAGAGAGAATTTTAAAAGTTTCAAGAGAATTTCCACAGTTTTGAGAGGGATTTGAAAAGTTTCAATGGGAATGGGAAGAATTGGGACGAAAATTGGAAAATTTTTAAGGGACTTTGAAAAAATTTCAACTGGAATTTTAGCAATTTTGATGTGAAATTGTAAACCTGTGGACATGGATTTTGAAAATTCTAGAGAGAATTTTAAAAGCTTCAAGAGAATTTCAACAGTTTTGAGAGGGATTTGAAAAGTTTCAATGGGAATGGGAAGAATTGGGACGAAAATTGGAAAATTTTTAAGGGACTTTGAAAAAATTTCAACTGGAATTTTAGCAATTTTGACGTGATATTGTAAACATGTGGACATGGATTTTGAAAATTCTAGAGAGAATTTTAAAAGCTTCAACAGAATTTCAACCGTTTTGAGAGGAATTTGAAAAGGTTCAATGGGAATGGGAATGGGAAGAATTGGGACAAAAATTGGAAAATTTTTAAGGGACTTTGAAAAAATTTCAACTGGAATTTTAGCAATTTTGACGTGAAATTGTAAACCTGTGGACATGGATTTTGAAAATTCTAGAGAGAAGTTTCAAACTTTCAATAGGATTTCAACAGTTTTGAGAGGGATTTGAAAAGTTTCAATGGGAATGGGAAGAATTGGGACGAAAATTGGAAAAATTTGAAGGGACTTTGAAAAAATTTCAACTGGAATTTTAGCAATTTTGAAATGAAATTGGAAACATGTGGACATGGATTATGAAATTTCTAGAGAGAATTTCCAAGCATTTAATAGGATTTCAACAGTTTTGAGAGGGATTTGAAAAGTTTCAATGGGAATGGGAAGAATTGGGACGAAAATTGGAAAACTTTGAACGGACTTTGAAATAATTTCAACTGGAATTTTAGCAATTTTGACGTGCAATTGTAAACCTGTGGACATGGATTTTGAAAATTCTAGAGAGAAGTTTCAAACTTTCAATAGGATTTCAACAGTTTTGAGAGGGATTTGAAAAGTTTCAATGGGAATGGGAAGAATTGGGACGAAAATTGGAAAATTTTGGAGGGACTTTGAAAAAATTTCAACTGGAATTTTAGCAATTTTGACGCGAAATTGTAAACATGTGGACATGGATTTTGAAAATTCTAGAGAGAATTTTAAAAGCTTCAAGAGAATTTCAACAGTTTTGAGAGGGATTTGAAAAGTTTCAATGGGAATGGTAAGAATTGGGACGAAAACTGGAAAATTTTTAAGGGACTTTGAAAAAATTTCAACTGGAATTTTAGCAATTTTGACGTGAAATTGTAAACATGTGGACATGGATTTTGAAAATTCTAGAGAGAATTTTAAAAGCTTCAAGAGAATTTCAACAGTTTTGAGAGGGATTTGAAAAGTTTCAATGGGAATGGGAAGAATTGGGACGAAAATTGGAAAATTTTTAAGGGACTTTGAAAAAATTTCAACTGGAATTTTAGCAATTTTGACGTGAAATTGTAAACCTGTGGACATGGATTTTGAAAATTCTAGAGAGAATTTTAAAAGCTTCAAGAGAATTTCAACAGTTTTGAGAGGGATTTGAAAAGTTTCAATGGGAATGGGAAGAATTGGGAGGAAAATTGGAAAATTTTTAAGGGACTTTGAAAAAATTTCAACTGGAATTTTAGCAATTTTGACGTGAAATTGTAAACCTGTGGACATGGATTTTGAAAATTCTAGAGAGAAGTTTAAAAGTTTCAACAGAATTTCAACAGTTTTGAGAGGGATTTGAAAAGTTTCAATGGGAATGGGAAGAATTGGGACGAAAATTGGAAAATTTTTAAGGGACTTTGATAACATTTCAACTGGAATTTTAGCAATTTTGACGTGAAATTGTAAACCTGTGGACATGGATTTTGAAAATTCGAGAGAGAAGTTTCAAACTTTCAATAGGATTTCAACAGTTTTGAGAGGGATTTGAAAAGTTTCAATGGGAATGGGAAGAATTGGGACGAAAACTGGAAAATTTTTAAGGGACTTTGAAAAAATTTCAACTGGAATTTTAGCAATTTTGACGTGAAATTGTAAACCTGTGGACATGGATTTTGAAAATTCTAGAGAGAAGTTTCAAACTTTCAAGAGAATTTCATCCGTTTTGAGAGGGATTTGAAAAGTTTCAATGGGAATGGGAAGAATTGGGACGAAAATTGGAAAATTTTTAAGGGACTTTGAAAAAATTTCAACTGGAATTTTAGCAATTTTGACATGAAATTGTAAACATGTTGAAATGGATTTTGAAAATTCTAGAGAGAATTTTAAAAGTTTCAAGAGAATTTCCACAGTTTTGAGAGGGATTTGAAAAGTTTCAATGGGAATGGGAAGAATTGGGACGAAAATTGGAAAAATTTAAGGGACTTTGAAAAAATTTCAACTGGAATTTTAGCAATTTTGACGTGAAATTGTAAACCTGTGGACATGGATTTTGAAAATTCTAGAGAGAATTTTAAAAGCTTCAACAGAATTTCAACAGTTTTGAGAGGGATTTGAAAAGTTTCAATGGGAATGGGAAGAATTGGGACGAAAATTGGAAAATTTTTAAGGGACTTTGAAAAAATTTCAACTGGAATTTTAGCAATTTTGACGTGCAATTGTAAACCTGTGGACATGGATTTTGAAAATTCTAGAGAGAAGTTTCAAACTTTCAATAGGATTTCAACAGTTTTGAGAGGGATTTGAAAAGTTTCAATGGGAATGGGAAGAATTGGGACGAAAATTGGAAAATTTTTAAGGGACTTTGAAAAAATTTCAACTGGAATTTTAGCAATTTTGACGCGAAATTGTAAACATGTGGACATGGATTTTGAAAATTCTAGAGAGAATTTTAAAAGCTTCAAGAGAATTTCAACAGTTTTGAGAGGGATTTGAAAAGTTTCAATGGGAATGGGAAGAATTGGGACGAAAACTGGAAATTTTTAAGGGACTTTGAAAAAATTTCAACTGGAATTTTAGCAATTTTGACGTGAAATTGTAAACATGTGGACATGGATTTTGAAAATTCTAGAGAGAATTTTAAAAGCTTCAAGAGAATTTCAACAGTTTTGAGAGGGATTTGAAAAGTTTCAATGGGATTCGGAAGAATTGGGACGAAAACTGGAAAATTTTGAAGGGACTTTGAAAAAATTTCAACTGGAATTTTAGCAATTTTGACGTGAAATCGTAAACCTGTAGACATGGATTTTGAAAATTCTAGAGAGAAGTTTCAAACTTTCAATAGGATTTCAACAGTTTTGAGAGGGATTTGAAAAGTTTCAATGGGAATGGGAAGAATTGGGACGAAAATTGGAAAATTTTGAAGGGACTTTGAAAAAATTTCAACTGGAATTTTAGCAATTTTGACGTGCAATTGTAAACCTGTGGACATGGATTTTGAAAATTCTAGAGAGAATTTTAAAAGCTTCAAGAGAATTTCCACAGTTTTGAGAGGGATTTGAAAAGTTTCAATGGGAATGGGAAGAATTGGGATGAAAATTGGAAAATTTTGAAGGGACTTTGAAAAAATTTCAACTGGAATTTTAGCAATTTTGACGTGAAATTGTAAACATGTTGAAGTGGATTTTGAAAATTCTAGAGAGAATTTTAAAAGCTTCAAGAGAATTTCAACAGTTTTGAGAGGGATTTGAAAAGTTTCAATGGGAATGGGAAGAATTGGGACGAAAATTGGAAAATTTTTAAGGGACTTTGAAAAAATTTCAACTGGAATTTTAGCAATTTTGACGTGAAATTGTAAACCTGTGGACATGGATTTTGAAAATTCTAGAGAGAAGTTTCAAACTTTCAATAGGATTTCAACAGTTTTGAGAGGGATTTGAAAAGTTTCAATGGGAATGGGAAGAATTGGGACGAAAATTGGAAAATTTTGAAGGGACTTTGAAAAAATTTCAACTGGAATTTTAGCAATTTTGACGTGAAATTGTAAACCTGTGGACATGGATTTTGAAAATTCTAGAGAGAAGTTTCAAACTTTAAATAGGATTTCAACAGTTTTGAGAGGGATTTGAAAAGTTTCAATAGGAATGGGAAGAATTGGGACGAAAATTGGAAAATTTTTAAGGGACTTTGAAAAAATTTCAACTGGAATTTTAGCAATTTTGACATGAAATTGTAAACATGTTGAAGTGGATTTTGAAAATTCTAGAGAGAATTTTAAAAGTTTTAAGAGAATTTCCACAGTTTTGAGAGGGATTTGAAAAGCTTCAATGGGAATGGGAAGAATTGGGATGAAAATTGGAAAATTTTGAAGGGACTTTGAAAAAATTTCAACTGGAATTTTAGCAATTTTGACGTGCAATTGTAAACCTGTGGACATGGATTTTGAAAATTCTAGAGAGAATTTTAAAAGCTTCAAGAGAATTTCCACAGTTTTGAGAGGGATTTGAAAAGTTTCAATGGGAATGGGAAGAATTGGGACGAAAATTGGAAAATTTTTAAGGGACTTTGAAAAAATATCAACTGGAATTTTAGCAATTTTGACGTGCAATTTTAAACCTGTGGACATGGATTTTGAAAATTCTAGAGAGAAGTTTCAAACTTTCAATAGGATTTCAACAGTTTTGAGAGGGATTTGAAAAGTTTCAATGGGAATGGGAAGAATTGGGACGAAAATTGGAAAAATTTGAAGGGACTTTGAAAAAATTTCAACTGGAATTTTAGCAATTTTGACATGAAATTGGAAACATGTGGACATGGATTATGAAATTTCTAGAGAGAAGTTCCAAACATTTAATAGGATTTCAACAGTTTTGAGAGGGATTTGAAAAGTTTCAATGGGAATGGGAAGAATTGGGACGAAAACTGGAAAATTTTTAAGGGACTTTGAAAAAATTTCAACTGGAATTTTAGCAATTTTGACATGAAATTGTAAACATGTTGAAGTGGATTTTGAAAATTCTAGAGAGAATTTTAAAAGTTTTAAGAGAATTTCCACAGTTTTGAGAGGGATTTGAAAAGCTTCAATGGGAATGGGAAGAATTGGGATGAAAATTGGAAAATTTTGAAGGGACTTTGAAAAAATTTCAACTGGAATTTTAGCAATTTTGACGTGCAATTGTAAACCTGTGGACATGGATTTTGAAAATTCTAGAGAGAATTTTAAAAGCTTCAAGAGAATTTCAACAGTTTTGAGAGGGATTTGAAAAGTTTCAATGGGAATGGGAAGAATTGGGACGAAAATTGGAAAATTTTTAAGGGACTTTGAAAAAATTTCAACTGGAATTTTAGCAATTTTGACGTGCAATTTTAAACCTGTGGACATGGATTTTGAAAATTCTAGAGAGAAGTTTCAAACTTTCAATAGGATTTCAACAGTTTTGAGAGGGATTTGAAAAGTTTCAATGGGAATGGGAAGAATTGGGACGAAAATTGGAAAAATTTGAAGGGACTTTGAAAAAATTTCAACTGGAATTTTAGCAATTTTGACATGAAATTGGAAACATGTGGACATGGATTATGAAATTTCTAGAGAGAAGTTCCAAACATTTAATAGGATTTCAACAGTTTTGAGAGGGATTTGAAAAGTTTCAATGGGAATGGGAAGAATTGGGACGAAAACTGGAAAATTTTTAAGGGACTTTGAAAAAATTTCAACTGGAATTTTAGCAATTTTGACGTGAAATTGTAAACATGTTGAAGTGGATTTTGAAAATTCTAGAGAGAATTTTAAAAGCTTCAACAGAATTTCAACAGTTTTGAGAGGGATTTGAAAAGTTTCAATGGGAATGGGAAGAATTGGGACGAAAATTGGAAACTTTTAAGGGACTTTGAAAACATTTCAACTGGAATTTTAGCAATTTTGACGTGAAATTGTAAACCTGTGGACATGGATTTTGAAAATTCTAGAGAGAAGTTTCAAACTTTCAATAGGATTTCAACAGTTTTGAGAGGGATTTGAAAAGTTTCAATGGGAATGGGAAGAATTGGGACGAAAACTGGAAAATTTTGAAGGGACTTTGAAAAAATTTCAACTGGAATTTTAGCAATTTTGACGTGAAATTGTAAACCTGTGGACATGGATTTTGAAAATTCTAGAGAGAAGTTTCAAACTTTCAAGAGAATTTCATCCGTTTTGAGAGGGATTTGAAAAGTTTCAATGGAATGGGAAGAATTAGGACGAAAATTGGAAAATTTTGAAGGGACTTTGAAAAAATTTCAACTGGAATTTTAGCAATTTTGACATGAAATTGTAAACATGTTGAAGTGGATTTTGAAAATTCTAGAGAGAATTTTAAAAGTTTCAAGAGAATTTCCACAGTTTTGAGAGGGATTTGAAAAGTTTCAATGGGAATGGGAAGAATTGGGACGAAAATTGGAAATTTTTAAGGGACTTTGAAAAAATTTCAACTGGAATTTTAGCAATTTTGATGTGAAATTGTAAACCTGTGGACATGGATTTTGAAAATTCTAGAGAGAATTTTAAAAGCTTCAAGAGAATTTCAACAGTTTTGAGAGGGATTTGAAAAGTTTCAATGGGAATGGGAAGAATTGGGACGAAAAGTGGAAAATTTTTAAGGGACTTTGAAAAAATTTCAACTGGAATTTTAGCAATTTTGATGTGACATTGTAAACATGTTGAAGTGAATTTTGAAAATTCTAGAGAGAAGTTTCAAACTTTCAATAGGATTTCAACAGTTTTGAGAGGGATTTGAAAAGTTTCAATGGGAATGGGAAGAATTGGGACGAAAATTGGAAAAATTTGAAGGGACTTTGAAAAAATTTCAACTGGAATTTTAGCAATTTTGACATGAAATTGGAAACATGTGGACATGGATTATGAAATTTCTAGAGAGAATTTCCAAGCATTTAATAGGATTTCAACAGTTTTGAGAGGGATTTGAAAAGTTTCAATGGGAATGGGAAGAATTGGGACGAAAATTGGAAAACTTTGAACGGACTTTGAAATAATTTCAACTGGAATTTTAGCAATTTTGACGTGCAATTGTAAACCTGTGGACATGGATTTTGAAAATTCTAGAGAGAAGTTTCAAACTTTCAATAGGATTTCAACAGTTTTGAGAGGGATTTGAAAAGTTTCAATGGGAATGGGAAGAATTGGGACGAAAATTGGAAAATTTTGGAGGGACTTTGAAAAAATTTCAACTGGAATTTTAGCAATTTTGACGCGAAATTGTAAACATGTGGACATGGATTTTGAAAATTCTAGAGAGAATTTTAAAAGCTTCAAGAGAATTTCAACAGTTTTGAGAGGGTTTTGAAAAGTTTCAATGGGAATGGTAAGAATTGGGACGAAAACTGGAAAATTTTTAAGGGACTTTGAAAAAATTTCAACTGGAATTTTAGCAATTTTGACGTGAAATTGTAAACATGTGGACATGGATTTTGAAAATTCTAGAGAGAATTTTAAAAGCTTCAAGAGAATTTCAACAGTTTTGAGAGGGATTTGAAAAGTTTCAATGGGAATGGGAAGAATTGGGACGAAAATTGGAAAATTTTTAAGGGACTTTGAAAAAATTTCAACTGGAATTTTAGCAATTTTGACGTGAAATTGTAAACCTGTGGACATGGATTTTGAAAATTATAGAGAGAATTTTAAAAGCTTCAAGAGAATTTCAACAGTTTTGAGAGGGATTTGAAAAGTTTCAATGGGAATGGGAAGAATTGTGAGGAAAATTGGAAAATTTTTAAGGGACTTTGAAAAAATTTCAACTGGAATTTTAGCAATTTTGACGTGAAATTGTAAACCTGTGGACATGGATTTTGAAAATTCTAGAGAGAAGTTTAAAAGTTTCAACAGAATTTCAACAGTTTTGAGAGGGATTTGAAAAGTTTCAATGGGAATGGGAAGAATTGGGATGAAAATTGGAAAATTTTTAAGGGACTTTTAAAAAATTTCAACTGGAATTTTAGCAATTTTGACGTGAAATTGTAAACATGTTGAAGTGGATTTTGAAAATTCTAGAGAGAATTTTAAAAGCTTCAAGAGAATTTCAACAGTTTTGAGAGGGATTTGAAAAGTTTCAATGGGAATGGGAAGAATTGGGACGAAAATTGGAAAATTTTTAAGGGACTTTGAAAAAATTTCAACTGGAATTTTAGCAATTTTGACGTGAAATTGTAAACCTGTGGACATGGATTTTGAAAATTCTAGAGAGAAGTTTCAAACTTTCAATAGGATTTCAACAGTTTTGAGAGGGATTTGAAAAGTTTCAATGGGAATGGGAAGAATTGGGACGAAAATTGGAAAATTTTTAAGGGACTTTGAAAAAATTTCAACTGGAATTTTAGCAATTTTGACGTGAAATTGTAAACCTGTGGACATGGATTTTGAAAATTCTAGAGAGAAGTTTCAAACTTTAAATAGGATTTCAACAGTTTTGAGAGGGATTTGAAAAGTTTCAATAGGAATGGGAAGAATTGGGACGAAAATTGGAAAATTTTTAAGGGACTTTGAAAAAATTTCAACTGGAATTTTAGCAATTTTGACGTGAAATTGTAAACATGTTGAAGTGGATTTTGACAATTCTAGAGAGAAGTTTAAAAGCTTCAAGAGAATTTCCACAGTTTTGAGAGGGATTTGAAAAGTTTCAATGGGAATGGGAAGAATTGGGACGAAAATTGGAAAATTTTTAAGGGACTTTGGAAAAATTTCAACTGGAATTTTAGCAATTTTGACGTGAAATTGTAAACATGTGGACATGGATTTTGAAAATTCTAGAGAGAAGTTTCAAACTTTCAAGAGAATTTCAACCGTTTTGAGAGGGATTTGAAAAGTTTCAATGGAATGGGAAGAATTGGGAGGAAAATTGGAAAATTTTTAAGGGACTTTGAAAAAATTTCAACTGGAATTTTAGCAATTTTGACATGAAACTGTAAACGTGTTGAAGTGGATTTTGAAAATTCTAGAGAGAATTTTAAAAGTTTCAAGAGAATTTCCACAGTTTTGAGAGGGATTTGAAAAGTTTCAATGGGAATGGGAAGAATTGGGACGAAAACTGGAAAATTTTTAAGGGACTTTGAAAAAATTTCAACTGGAATTTTAGCAATTTTGACGTGAAATTGTAAACATATGGACATGGATTTTGAAAATTCTAGAGAGAATTTTAAAAGCTTCAAGAGAATTTCCACAGTTTTGAGAGGGATTTGAAAAGTTTCAATGGGAATGGGAAGAATTGGGACGAAAATTGGAAAATTTTGAAGGGACTTTGAAAAAATTTCAACTGGAATTTTAGCAATTTTGACGTGAAATTGTAAACATGTGGACATGGATTTTGAAAATTCTAGAGAGAAGTTTCAAACTTTCAATAGGATTTCAACAGTTTTGAGAGGGATTTGAAAAGTTTCAATGGGAATGGGAAGAATTGGGAGGAAAATTGGAAAATTTTGAAGGGACTTTGAAAAAATTTCAACTGGAATTTTAGCAATTTTGACATGAAACTGTAAACATGTTGAAGTGGATTTTGAAAATTCTGGAGAGAATTTTAAAAGTTTCAAGAGAATTTCCACAGTTTTGAGAGGGATTTGAAAAGTTTCAATGGGAATGGGAAGAATTGGGACGAAAATTGAAAAATTTTGAAGGGACTTTGAAAAAATTTCAACTGGAATTTTAGCAATTTTGACGTGAAATTGTAAACATGTGGACATGGATTTTGAAAATTCTAGAGAGAAGTTTCAAACTTTCAATAGGATTTCAACAGTTTTGAGAGGGATTTGAAAAGTTTCAATGGGAATGGGAAGAATTGGGACGAAAATTGGAAAAATTTGAAGGGACTTTGAAAAAATTTCAACTGGAATTTTAGCAATTTTGACATGAAATTGGAAACATGTGGACATGGATTATGAAATTTCTAGAGAGAAGTTCCAAACATTTAATAGGATTTCAACAGTTTTGAGAGGGATTTGAAAAGTTTCAATGGGAATGGGAAGAATTGGGACGAAAACTGGAAAATTTTTAAGGGACTTTGAAAAAATTTCAACTGGAATTTTAGCAATTTTGACGTGAAATTGTAAACATGTTGAAGTGGATTTTGAAAATTCTAGAGAGAATTTTAAAAGCTTCAACAGAATTTCAACAGTTTTGAGAGGGATTTGAAAAGTTTCAATGGGAATGGGAAGAATTGGGACGAAAATTGGAAACTTTTAAGGGACTTTGAAAACATTTCAACTGGAATTTTAGCAATTTTGACGTGAAATTGTAAACCTGTGGACATGGATTTTGAAAATTCTAGAGAGAAGTTTCAAACTTTCAATAGGATTTCAACAGTTTTGAGAGGGATTTGAAAAGTTTCAATGGGAATGGGAAGAATTGGGACGAAAACTGGAAAATTTTGAAGGGACTTTGAAAAAATTTCAACTGGAATTTTAGCAATTTTGACGTGAAATTGTAAACCTGTGGACATGGATTTTGAAAATTCTAGAGAGAAGTTTCAAACTTTCAAGAGAATTTCATCCGTTTTGAGAGGGATTTGAAAAGTTTCAATGGAATGGGAAGAATTAGGACGAAAATTGGAAAATTTTGAAGGGACTTTGAAAAAATTTCAACTGGAATTTTAGCAATTTTGACATGAAATTGTAAACATGTTGAAGTGGATTTTGAAAATTCTAGAGAGAATTTTAAAAGTTTCAAGAGAATTTCCACAGTTTTGAGAGGGATTTGAAAAGTTTCAATGGGAATGGGAAGAATTGGGACGAAAATTGGAAAATTTTTAAGGGACTTTGAAAAAATTTCAACTGGAATTTTAGCAATTTTGATGTGAAATTGTAAACCTGTGGACATGGATTTTGAAAATTCTAGAGAGAATTTTAAAAGCTTCAAGAGAATTTCAACAGTTTTGAGAGGGATTTGAAAAGTTTCAATGGGAATGGGAAGAATTGGGACGAAAAGTGGAAAATTTTTAAGGGACTTTGAAAAAATTTCAACTGGAATTTTAGCAATTTTGATGTGACATTGTAAACATGTTGAAGTGGATTTTGAAATTTCTAGAGAGAATTTTAAAATCCTCAACAGAATTTCCACAGTTTTGAGAGGGATTTGAAAAGTTTCAATGGGAATGGGAAGAATTGGGACGAAAATTGGAAAATTTTTAAGGGACTTTGAAAAAATTTCAACTGGAATTTTAGCAATTTTGACATGATATTGTAAACATGTGGACATGGATTTTGAAAATTCTAGAGAGAATTTTAAAAGCTTCAACAGAATTTCAACCGTTTTGAGAGGAATTTGAAAAGGTTCAATGGGAATGGAATGGGAAGAATTGGGACAAAAATTGGAAAATTTTTAAGGGACTTTGAAAAAATTTCAACTGGAATTTTAGCAATTTTGACGTGAAATTGTAAACCTGTGGACATGGATTTTGAAAATTCTAGAGAGAAGTTTCAAACTTTCAATAGGATTTCAACAGTTTTGAGAGGGATTTGAAAAGTTTCAATGGGAATGGGAAGAATTGGGACGAAAATTGGAAAAATTTGAAGGGACTTTGAAAAAATTTCAACTGGAATTTTAGCAATTTTGACATGAAATTGGAAACATGTGGACATGGATTATGAAATTTCTAGAGAGAATTTCCAAGCATTTAATAGGATTTCAACAGTTTTGAGAGGGATTTGAAAAGTTTCAATGGGAATGGGAAGAATTGGGACGAAAATTGGAAAACTTTGAACGGACTTTGAAATAATTTCAACTGGAATTTTAGCAATTTTGACGTGCAATTGTAAACCTGTGGACATGGATTTTGAAAATTCTAGAGAGAAGTTTCAAACTTTCAATAGGATTTCAACAGTTTTGAGAGGGATTTGAAAAGTTTCAATGGGAATGGGAAGAATTGGGACGAAAATTGGAAAATTTTGGAGGGACTTTGAAAAAATTTCAACTGGAATTTTAGCAATTTTGACGCGAAATTGTAAACATGTGGACATGGATTTTGAAAATTCTAGAGAGAATTTTAAAAGCTTCAAGAGAATTTCAACAGTTTTGAGAGGGTTTTGAAAAGTTTCAATGGGAATGGTAAGAATTGGGACGAAAACTGGAAAATTTTTAAGGGACTTTGAAAAAATTTCAACTGGAATTTTAGCAATTTTGACGTGAAATTGTAAACATGTGGACATGGATTTTGAAAATTCTAGAGAGAATTTTAAAAGCTTCAAGAGAATTTCAACAGTTTTGAGAGGGATTTGAAAAGTTTCAATGGGAATGGGAAGAATTGGGACGAAAATTGGAAAATTTTTAAGGGACTTTGAAAAAATTTCAACTGGAATTTTAGCAATTTTGACGTGAAATTGTAAACCTGTGGACATGGATTTTGAAAATTATAGAGAGAATTTTAAAAGCTTCAAGAGAATTTCAACAGTTTTGAGAGGGATTTGAAAAGTTTCAATGGGAATGGGAAGAATTGTGAGGAAAATTGGAAAATTTTTAAGGGACTTTGAAAAAATTTCAACTGGAATTTTAGCAATTTTTGACGTGAAATTGTAAACCTGTGGACATGGATTTTGAAAATTCTAGAGAGAAGTTTAAAAGTTTCAACAGAATTTCTACAGTTTTGAGAGGGATTTGAAAAGTTTCAATGGGAATGGGAAGAATTGGGATGAAAATTGGAAAATTTTTAAGGGACTTTGAAAAAATTTCAACTGGAATTTTAGCAATTTTGACGTGAAATTGTAAACATGTTGAAGTGGATTTTGAAAATTCTAGAGAGAATTTTAAAAGCTTCAAGAGAATTTCAACAGTTTTGAGAGGGATTTGAAAAGTTTCAATGGGAATGGGAAGAATTGGGACGAAAATTGGAAAATTTTTAAGGGACTTTGAAAAAATTTCAACTGGAATTTTAGCAATTTTGACGTGAAATTGTAAACCTGTGGACATGGATTTTGAAAATTCTAGAGAGAAGTTTCAAACTTTCAATAGGATTTCAACAGTTTTGAGAGGGATTTGAAAAGTTTCAATGGGAATGGGAAGAATTGGGACGAAAATTGGAAAATTTTTAAGGGACTTTGAAAAAATTTCAACTGGAATTTTAGCAATTTTGACGTGAAATTGTAAACCTGTGGACATGGATTTTGAAAATTCTAGAGAGAAGTTTCAAACTTTAAATAGGATTTCAACAGTTTTGAGAGGGATTTGAAAAGTTTCAATAGGAATGGGAAGAATTGGGACGAAAATTGGAAAATTTTTAAGGGACTTTGAAAAAATTTCAACTGGAATTTTAGCAATTTTGACGTGAAATTGTAAACATGTTGAAGTGGATTTTGAAAATTCTAGAGAGAAGTTTAAAAGCTTCAAGAGAATTTCCACAGTTTTGAGAGGGATTTGAAAAGTTTCAATGGGAATGGGAAGAATTGGGACGAAAATTGGAAAATTTTTAAGGGACTTTGGAAAAATTTCAACTGGAATTTTAGCAATTTTGACGTGAAATTGTAAACATGTGGACATGGATTTTGAAAATTCTAGAGAGAAGTTTCAAACTTTCAAGAGAATTTCCACAGTTTTGAGAGGGATTTGAAAAGTTTCAATGGAATGGGAAGAATTGGGAGGAAAATTGGAAAATTTTTAAGGGACTTTGAAAAAAT
Organism: Streptopelia decaocto; assembly: GCF_964273445.1. Taxonomy (NCBI): domain Eukaryota; kingdom Metazoa; phylum Chordata; class Aves; order Columbiformes; family Columbidae; genus Streptopelia; species Streptopelia decaocto. The sequence goes on from NW_028115086.1 coordinate 70,457, forward strand.
TTCAACTGGAATTTTAGCAATTTTGACATGAAACTGTAAACGTGTTGAAGTGGATTTTGAAAATTCTAGAGAGAATTTTAAAAGTTTCAAGAGAATTTCCACAGTTTTGAGAGGGATTTGAAAAGTTTCAATGGGAATGGGAAGAATTGGGACGAAAACTGGAAAATTTTTAAGGGACTTTGAAAAAATTTCAACTGGAATTTTAGCAATTTTGACGTGAAATTGTAAACATGTGGACATGGATTTTGAAAATTCTAGAGAGAATTTTAAAAGCTTCAAGAGAATTTCCACAGTTTTGAGAGGGATTTGAAAAGTTTCAATGGGAATGGGAAGAATTGGGACGAAAATTGGAAAATTTTGAAGGGACTTTGAAAAAATTTCAACTGGAATTTTAGCAATTTTGACGTGAAATTGTAAACATGTGGACATGGATTTTGAAAATTCTAGAGAGAAGTTTCAAACTTTCAATAGGATTTCAACAGTTTTGAGAGGGATTTGAAAAGTTTCAATGGGAATGGGAAGAATTGGGAGGAAAATTGGAAAATTTTGAAGGGACTTTGAAAAATTTCAACTGGAATTTTAGCAATTTTGACATGAAACTGTAAACATGTTGAAGTGGATTTTGAAAATTCTAGAGAGAATTTTAAAAGTTTCAAGAGAATTTCCACAGTTTTGAGAGGGATTTGAAAAGTTTCAATGGGAATGGGAAGAATTGGGACGAAAATTGAAAAATTTTGAAGGGACTTTGAAAAAATTTCAACTGGAATTTTAGCAATTTTGACGTGAAATTGTAAACATGTGGACATGGATTTTGAAAATTCTAGAGAGAATTTTAAAAGCTTCAAGAGAATTTCCACAGTTTTGAGAGGGATTTGAAAAGTTTCAATGGGAATGGGAAGAATTGGGACGAAAATTGGAAAATTTTTAAGGGACTTTGGAAAAATTTCAACTGGAATTTTAGCAATTTTGACGTGAAATTGTAAACATGTGGACATGGATTTTGAAAATTCTAGAGAGAAGTTTCAAACTTTCAATAGGATTTCAACAGTTTTGAGAGGGATTTGAAAAGTTTCAATGGGAATGGGAAGAATTGGGACGAAAATTGGAAAATTTTGAAGGGACTTTGAAAAATTTCAACTGGAATTTTAGCAATTTTGACATGAAACTGTAAACATGTTGAAGTGGATTTTGAAAATTCTAGAGAGAATTTTAAAAGCTTCAAGAGAATTTCAACAGTTTTGAGAGGGATTTGAAAAGTTTCAATGGGAATGGGAAGAATTGGGACGAAAACTGGAAAATTTTTAAGGGACTTTGAAAAAATTTCAACTGGAATTTTAGCAATTTTGACGTGAAATTGTAAACATGTTGAAGTGGATTTTGAAAATTCTAGAGAGAATTTTAAAAGCTTCAACAGAATTTCAACAGTTTTGAGAGGGATTTGAAAAGTTTCAATGGGAATGGGAAGAATTGGGACGAAAATTGGAAAATTTTGAAGGGACTTTGAAAAAATTTCAACTGGAATTTTAGCAATTTTGACATGAAACTGTAAACATGTTGAAGTGGATTTTGAAAATTCTAGAGAGAATTTTAAAAGTTTCAAGAGAATTTCCACAGTTTTGAGAGGGATTTGAAAAGTTTCAATGGGAATGGGAAGAATTGGGACGAAAATTGAAAAATTTTTAAGGGACTTTGAAAAAATTTCAACTGGAATTTTAGCAATTTTGACGTGAAATTGTAAACATGTGGACATGGATTTTGAAAATTCTAGAGAGAATTTTAAAAGCTTCAAGAGAATTTCAACAGTTTTGAGAGGGATTTGAAAAGTTTCAATGGGAATGGGAAGAATTGGGACGAAAATTGGAAAATTTTTAAGGGACTTTGAAAAAATTTCAACTGGAATTTTAGCAATTTTGACGTGAAATCGTAAACCTGTAGACATGGATTTTGAAAATTCTAGAGAGAAGTTTCAAACTTTCAATAGGATTTCAACAGTTTTGAGAGGGATTTGAAAAGTTTCAATGGGAATGGGAAGAATTGGGACGAAAACTGGAAAATTTTTAAGGGACTTTGAAAAAATTTCAACTGGAATTTTAGCAATTTTGATGCGAAATTGTAAACATGTGGACATGGATTTGGAAAATTCTAGAGAGAATTTTAAAAGCTTCAAGAGCATTTCCACAGTTTTGAGAGGGATTTGAAAAGTTTCAATGGGAATGGGAAGAATTGGGATGAAAATTGGAAAATTTTGAAGGGACTTTGAAAAATTTCAACTGGAATTTTAGCAATTTTGACGTGAAATTGTAAACATGTTGAAGTGGATTTTGAAAATTCTAGAGAGAATTTTAAAAGCTTCAAGAGAATTTCAACAGTTTTGAGAGGGATTTGAAAAGTTTCAATGGGAATGGGAAGAATTGGGAGGAAAATTGGAAAATTTTTAAGGGACTTTGAAAAAATTTCAACTGGAATTTTAGCAATTTTGACGTGCAATTTTAAACCTGTGGACATGGATTTTGAAAATTCTAGAGAGAATTTTAAAAGCTTCAAGAGAATTTCCACAGTTTTGAGAGGGATTTGAAAAGTTTCAATGGGAATGGGAAGAATTGGGACGAAAATTGGAAAATTTTTAAGGGACTTTGGAAAAATTTCAACTGGAATTTTAGCAATTTTGACGTGAAATTGTAAACATGTGGACATGGATTTTGAAAATTCTAGAGAGAAGTTTCAAACTTTCAATAGGATTTCAACAGTTTTGAGAGGGATTTGAAAAGTTTCAATGGGAATGGGAAGAATTGGGACGAAAATTGGAAAATTTTGAAGGGACTTTGAAAAAATTTCAACTGGAATTTTAGCAATTTTGACATGAAACTGTAAACATGTTGAAGTGGATTTTGAAAATTCTAGAGAGAATTTTAAAAGCTTCAAGAGAATTTCAACAGTTTTGAGAGGGATTTGAAAAGTTTCAATGGGAATGGGAAGAATTGGGACGAAAACTGGAAAATTTTTAAGGGACTTTGAAAAAATTTCAACTGGAATTTTAGCAATTTTGACGTGAAATTGTAAACATGTTGAAGTGGATTTTGAAAATTCTAGAGAGAATTTTAAAAGCTTCAACAGAATTTCAACAGTTTTGAGAGGGATTTGAAAAGTTTCAATGGGAATGGGAAGAATTGGGACGAAAATTGGAAAATTTTTAAGGGACTTTGAAAAAATTTCAACTGGAATTTTAGCAATTTTGACATGAAACTGTAAACATGTTGAAGTGGATTTTGAAAATTCTAGAGAGAATTTTAAAAGTTTCAAGAGAATTTCCACAGTTTTGAGAGGGATTTGAAAAGTTTCAATGGGAATGGGAAGAATTGGGACGAAAATTGAAAAATTTTTAAGGGACTTTGAAAAAATTTCAACTGGAATTTTAGCAATTTTGACGTGAAATTGTAAACATGTGGACATGGATTTTGAAAATTCTAGAGAGAATTTTAAAAGCTTCAAGAGAATTTCAACAGTTTTGAGAGGGATTTGAAAAGTTTCAATGGGAATGGGAAGAATTGGGACGAAAATTGGAAAATTTTTAAGGGACTTTGAAAAAATTTCAACTGGAATTTTAGCAATTTTGACGTGAAATCGTAAACCTGTAGACATGGATTTTGAAAATTCTAGAGAGAAGTTTCAAACTTTCAATAGGATTTCAACAGTTTTGAGAGGGATTTGAAAAGTTTCAATGGGAATGGGAAGAATTGGGACGAAAACTGGAAAATTTTTAAGGGACTTTGAAAAAATTTCAACTGGAATTTTAGCAATTTTGATGCGAAATTGTAAACATGTGGACATGGATTTTGAAAATTCTAGAGAGAATTTTAAAAGCTTCAAGAGCATTTCCACAGTTTTGAGAGGGATTTGAAAAGTTTCAATGGGAATGGGAAGAATTGGGATGAAAATTGGAAAATTTTGAAGGGACTTTGAAAAAATTTCAACTGGAATTTTAGCAATTTTGACGTGAAATTGTAAACATGTTGAAGTGGATTTTGAAAATTCTAGAGAGAATTTTAAAAGCTTCAAGAGAATTTCAACAGTTTTGAGAGGGATTTGAAAAGTTTCAATGGGAATGGGAAGAATTGGGAGGAAAATTGGAAAATTTTTAAGGGACTTTGAAAAAATTTCAACTGGAATTTTAGCAATTTTGACGTGCAATTTTAAACCTGTGGACATGGATTTTGAAAATTCTAGAGAGAAGTTTCAAACTTTCAATAGGATTTCAACAGTTTTGAGAGGGATTTGAAAAGTTTCAATGGGAATGGGAAGAATTGGGACGAAAATTGGAAAATTTTTAAGGGACTTTGAAAAAATTTCAACTGGAATTTTAGCAATTTTGACGTGAAATTGTAAACCTGTGGACATGGATTTTGAAAATTCTAGAGAGAAGTTTCAAACTTTCAATAGGATTTCAACAGTTTTGAGAGGGATTTGAAAAGTTTCAATAGGAATGGGAAGAATTGGGACGAAAATTGGAAAATTTTGAAGGGACTTTGAAAAAATTTCAACTGGAATTTTAGCAATTTTGACATGAAATTGTAAACATGTTGAAGTGGATTTTGAAAATTCTAGAGAGAATTTTAAAAGTTTTAAGAGAATTTCCACAGTTTTGAGAGGGATTTGAAAAGCTTCAATGGGAATGGGAAGAATTGGGACGAAAATTGGAAAATTTTTAAGGGACTTTGGAAAAATTTCAACTGGAATTTTAGCAATTTTGACGTGAAATTGTAAACATGTGGACATGGATTTTGAAAATTCTAGAGAGAAGTTTCAAACTTTCAATAGGATTTCAACAGTTTTGAGAGGGATTTGAAAAGTTTCAATGGGAATGGGAAGAATTGGGACGAAAATTGGAAAATTTTGAAGGGACTTTGAAAAAATTTCAACTGGAATTTTAGCATTTTTGACATGAAACTGTAAACATGTTGAAGTGGATTTTGAAAATTCTAGAGAGAATTTTAAAAGTTTCAAGAGAATTTCCACAGTTTTGAGAGGGATTTGAAAAGTTTCAATGGGAATGGGAAGAATTGGGACGAAAATTGAAAAATTTTTAAGGGACTTTGAAAAAATTTCAACTGGAATTTTAGCAATTTTGACGTGAAATTGTAAACATGTGGACATGGATTTTGAAAATTCTAGAGAGAATTTTAAAAGCTTCAAGAGAATTTCAACAGTTTTGAGAGGGATTTGAAAAGTTTCAATGGGAATGGGAAGAATTGGGACGAAAATTGGAAAATTTTTAAGGGACTTTGAAAAAATTTCAACTGGAATTTTAGCAATTTTTGACGTGAAATCGTAAACCTGTAGACATGGATTTTGAAAATTCTAGAGAGAATTTTAAAAGCTTCAAGAGAATTTCAACAATTTTGAGAGGGATTTGAAAAGTTTCAATGGGAATGGGAAGAATTGGGACAAAAATTGGAAAATTTTTAAGGGACTTTGAAAAAATTTCAACTGGAATTTTAGCCATTTTTTGATGTGAAATTGTAAACATGTGGACATGGATTTCGAAAATTCTAGAGAGAATTTTAAAAGCTTCAACAGAATTTCAACAATTTTGAGAGGGATTTGAAAAGTTTCAATGGGAATGGGAAGAATTGGGACAAAAATTGGAAAATTTTTAAGGGACTTTGAAAAAATTTCAACTGGAATTTTAGCAATTTTTTGACGCGAAATTGTAAACATGTTGAAGTGGATTTTGAAAATTCTAGAGAGAATTTAAAAGCTTCAACAGAATTTCAACAATTTTGAGAGGGATTTGAAAAGTTTCAATGGGAATGGGAAGAATTGGGACAAAAATTGGAAAATTTTTAAGGGACTTTGAAAAAATTTCAAGTGGAATTTTAGCAATTTTTTGACGTGAAATTGTAAACATGTTGAAGTGGATTTTGAAAATTCTAGAGAGAATTTTAAAAGCTTCAACAGAATTTCAACAATTTTGAGAGGGATTTGAAAAGTTTCAATGGGAATGGGAAGAATTGGGACAAAAATTGGAAAATTTTGAAGGGACTTTGAAAAAATTTCAACTGGAATTTTAGCCATTTTTTGACGTGAAATTGTAAACATGTGGACATGGATTTTGAAAATTCTAGAGAGAATTTTAAAAGCTTCAAGAGAATTTCAACAATTTTGAGAGGGATTTGAAAAGTTTCAATGGGAATGGGAAGAATTGGGACAAAAATTGGAAAATTTTTAAGGGACTTTGAAAAAATTTCAACTGGAATTTTAGCCATTTTTTGACGTGAAATTGTAAACATGTGGACATGGATTTTGAAAATTCTAGAGAGAATTTTAAAAGCTTCAAGAGAATTTCAACAATTTTGAGAGGGATTTGAAAAGTTTCAATGGGAATGGGAAGAATTGGGACAAAAATTGGAAAATTTTTCAGGGACTTTGAAAAAATTTCAACTGGAATTTTAGCCATTTTTTGATGTGAAATTGTAAACATGTGGACATGGATTTTGAAAATTCTAGAGAGAATTTTAAAAGCTTCAAGAGAATTTCAACAATTTTGAGAGGGATTTGAAAAGTTTCAATGGGAATGGGAAGAATTGGGACAAAAATTGGAAAATTTTGAAGGGACTTTGAAAAAATTTCAACTGGAATTTTAGCAATTTTTTGACGTGAAATTGTAAACATGTTGAAGTGGATTTTGAAAATTCTAGAGAGAATTTTAAAAGCTTCAAGAGAATTTCAACAATTTTGAGAGGGATTTGAAAAGTTTCAATGGGAATGGGAAGAATTGGGACAAAAATTGGAAAATTTTTAAGGGACTTTGAAAAAATTTCAACTGGAATTTTAGCCATTTTTTGACGTGAAATTGTAAACATGTGGACATGGATTTTGAAAATTCTAGAGAGAATTTTAAAAGCTTCAAGAGAATTTCAACAATTTTGAGAGGGATTTGAAAAGTTTCAATGGGGATGAAAATTGGAAAATTTTGAAGGGACTTTGAAAAAATTTCAACTGGAATTTTAGCAATTTTGACGTGAAATTGTAAACATGTTGAAGTGGATTTTGAAAATTCTAGAGAGAATTTTAAAAGCTTCAAGAGAATTTCAACAGTTTTGAGAGGGATTTGAAAAGTTTCAATGGGAATGGGAAGAATTGGGAGGAAAATTGGAAAATTTTTAAGGGACTTTGAAAAAATTTCAACTGGAATTTTAGCAATTTTGACGTGCAATTTTAAACCTGTGGACATGGATTTTGAAAATTCTAGAGAGAAGTTTCAAACTTTCAATAGGATTTCAACAGTTTTGAGAGGGATTTGAAAAGTTTCAATGGGAATGGGAAGAATTGGGACGAAAATTGGAAAATTTTTAAGGGACTTTGAAAAAATTTCAACTGGAATTTTAGCAATTTTGACGTGAAATTGTAAACCTGTGGACATGGATTTTGAAAATTCTAGAGAGAAGTTTCAAACTTTCAATAGGATTTCAACAGTTTTGAGAGGGATTTGAAAAGTTTCAATAGGAATGGGAAGAATTGGGACGAAAATTGGAAAATTTTGAAGGGACTTTGAAAAAATTTCAACTGGAATTTTAGCAATTTTGACATGAAATTGTAAACATGTTGAAGTGGATTTTGAAAATTCTAGAGAGAATTTTAAAAGTTTTAAGAGAATTTCCACAGTTTTGAGAGGGATTTGAAAAGCTTCAATGGGAATGGGAAGAATTGGGACGAAAATTGGAAAATTTTTAAGGGACTTTGGAAAAATTTCAACTGGAATTTTAGCAATTTTGACGTGAAATTGTAAACATGTGGACATGGATTTTGAAAATTCTAGAGAGAAGTTTCAAACTTTCAATAGGATTTCAACAGTTTTGAGAGGGATTTGAAAAGTTTCAATGGGAATGGGAAGAATTGGGACGAAAATTGGAAAATTTTGAAGGGACTTTGAAAAAATTTCAACTGGAATTTTAGCAATTTTGACATGAAACTGTAAACATGTTGAAGTGGATTTTGAAAATTCTAGAGAGAATTTTAAAAGTTTCAAGAGAATTTCCACAGTTTTGAGAGGGATTTGAAAAGTTTCAATGGGAATGGGAAGAATTGGGACGAAAATTGAAAAATTTTTAAGGGACTTTGAAAAAATTTCAACTGGAATTTTAGCAATTTTGACGTGAAATTGTAAACATGTGGACATGGATTTTGAAAATTCTAGAGAGAATTTTAAAAGCTTCAAGAGAATTTCAACAGTTTTGAGAGGGATTTGAAAAGTTTCAATGGGAATGGGAAGAATTGGGACGAAAATTGGAAAATTTTTAAGGGACTTTGAAAAAATTTCAACTGGAATTTTAGCAATTTTGACGTGAAATCGTAAACCTGTAGACATGGATTTTGAAAATTCTAGAGAGAAGTTTCAAACTTTCAATAGGATTTCAACAGTTTTGAGAGGGATTTGAAAAGTTTCAATGGGAATGGGAAGAATTGGGACGAAAATTGGAAAATTTTTAAGGGACTTTGAAAAAATTTCAACTGGAATTTTAGCAATTTTGACGTGCAATTGTAAACCTGTAGACATGGATTTTGAAAATTCTAGAGAGAAGTTTCAAACTTTCAATAGGATTTCAACAGATTTGAGAGGGATTTGAAAAGTTTCAATGGGAATGGGAAGAATTGGGACGAAAACTGGAAAATTTTTAAGGGACTTTGAAAAAATTTCAACTGGAATTTCAGCAATTTTGACGTGAAATTGTAAACATGTTGAAGTGGATTTTGAAAATTCTAGAGAGAATTTTAAAAGCTTCAAGAGAATTTCAACAGTTTTGAGAGGGATTTGAAAAGTTTCAATGGGAATGGGAAGAATTGGGAGGAAAATTGGAAAATTTTTAAGGGACTTTGAAAAAATTTCAACTGGAATTTTAGCAATTTTGACGTGAAATTGTAAACCTGTGGACATGGATTTTGAAAATTCTAGAGAGAAGTTTCAAACTTTCAATAGGATTTCAACCGTTTTGAGAGGGATTTGAAAAGTTTCAATGGGAATGGGAAGAATTGGGACGAAAATTGGAATATTTTTAAGGGACTTTGAAAAAATTTCAACTGGAATTTTAGCAATTTTGACGTGAAATTGTAAACCTGTGGACATGGATTTTGAAAATTCTAGAGAGAAGTTTCAAACTTTCAAGAGAATTTCAACCGTTTTGAGAGGGATTTGAAAAGTTTCAATAGGAATGGGAAGAATTGGGACGAAAATTGGAAAATTTTTAAGGGACTTTGAAAAAATTTCAACTGGAATTTTAGCAATTTTGACGTGCAATTGTAAACCTGTGGACATGGATTTTGAAAATTCTAGAGAGAATTTTAAAAGCTTCAACAGAATTTCCACAGTTTTGAGAGGGATTTGAAAAGTTTCAATGGGAATGGGAAGAATTGGGACGAAAATTGGAAAATTTTGAAGGGACTTTGAAAAAATATCAACTGGAATTTTAGCAATTTTGACGTGCAATTTTAAACCTGTGGACATGGATTTTGAAAATTCTAGAGAGAAGCTTCAAACTTTCAATAGGATTTCAACAGTTTTGAGAGGGATTTGAAAAGTTTCAATGGGAATGGGAAGAATTGGGATGAAAACTGGAAAATTTTTAAGGGACTTTGAAAAAATTTCAACTAGAATTTTAGCAATTTTGACGTGAAATTGTAAACATGTTGAAGTGGATTTTGAAAATTCTAGAGAGAATTTAAAAAGTTTCAAGAGAATTTCCACAGTTTTGAGAGGGATTTGAAAAGTTTCAATGGGAATGGGAAGAATTGGGACGAAAATTGGAAAATTTTGAAGGGACTTTGAAAAAATTTCAACTGGAATTTTAGCAATTTTGACGTGAAATTGTAAACATGTGGACATGGATTTTGAAAATTCTAGAGAGAATTTTAAAAGCTTCAAGAGAATTTCCACAGTTTTGAGAGGGATTTGAAAAGTTTCAATGGGAATGGGAAGAATTGGGACGAAAATTGGAAAATTTTTAAGGGACTTTGAAAAAATTTCAACTGGAATTTTAGCAATTTTGACGTGAAATTGTAAACATGTTGAAGTGGATTTTGAAAATTCTAGAGAGAATTTTAAAAGCTTCAAGAGAATTTCAACAGTTTTGAGAGGGATTTGAAAAGTTTCAATGGGAATGGGAAGAATTGGGACGAAAATTGGAAAATTTTTAAGGGACTTTGAAAAAATTTCAACTGGAATTTTAGCAATTTTGACGTGAAATTGTAAACATGTTGAAGTGGATTTTGAAAATTCTAGAGAGAATTTTAAAAGCTTCAAGAGAATTTCAACAGTTTTGAGAGGGATTTGAAAAGTTTCAATGGGAATGGGAAGAATTGGGAGGAAAATTGGAAAATTTTTAAGGGACTTTGAAAAAATTTCAACTGGAATTTTAGCAATTTTGACGTGAAATTGTAAACCTGTGGACATGGATTTTGAAAATTCTAGAGAGAAGTTTCAAACTTTCAATAGGATTTCAACAGTTTTGAGAGGGATTTGAAAAGTTTCAATGGGAATGGGAAGAATTGGGACGAAAACTGGAAAATTTTTAAGGGACTTTGAAAAAATTTCAACTGGAATTTTAGCAATTTTGACGTGCAATTGTAAACCTGTGGACATGGATTTTGAAAATTCTAGAGAGAAGTTTCAAACTTTCAAGAGAATTTCAACCGTTTTGAGAGGGATTTGAAAAGTTTCAATGGGAATGGGAAGAATTGGGACGAAAATTGGAAAATTTTTAAGGGACTTTGAAAAAATTTCAACTGGAATTTTAGCAATTTTGACGTGAAATCGTAAACCTGTAGACATGGATTTTGAAAATTCTAGAGAGAAGTTTCAAACTTTCAATAGGATTTCAACAGTTTTGAGAGGGATTTGAAAAGTTTCAATGGGAATGGGAAGAATTGGGAGGAAAATTGGAAAATTTTTAAGGGACTTTGAAAAAATTTCAACTGGAATTTTAGCAATTTTGATGTGCAATTGTAAACCTGTAGACATGGATTTTGAAAATTCTAGAGAGAAGTTTCAAACTTTCAATAGGATTTCCACAGTTTTGAGAGGGATTTGAAAAGTTTCAATGGGAATGGGAAGAATTGGGACGAAAACTGGAAAATTTTTAAGGGACTTTGAAAAAATTTCAACTGGAATTTCAGCAATTTTGATGCGAAATTGTAAACATGTGGACATGGATTTTGAAAATTCTAGAGAGAATTTTAAAAGCTTCAAGAGAATTTCCACAGTTTTGAGAGGGATTTGAAAAGTTTCAATGGGAATGGGAAGAATTGGGACGAAAATTGGAAAATTTTTAAGGGACTTTGAAAAAATTTCAACTGGAATTTTAGCAATTTTGACGTGAAATTGTAAACATGTTGAAGTGGATTTTGAAAATTCTAGAGAGAATTTTAAAAGCTTCAAGAGAATTTCCACAGTTTTGAGAGGGATTTGAAAAGTTTCAATGGGAATGGGAAGAATTGGGAGGAAAATTGGAAAATTTTTAAGGGACTTTGAAAAAATTTCAACTGGAATTTTAGCAATTTTGACGTGAAATTGTAAACCTGTGGACATGGATTTTGAAAATTCTAGAGAGAAGTATCAAACTTTCAATAGGATTTCAACCGTTTTGAGAGGGATTTGAAAAGTTTCAATGGGAATGGGAAGAATTGGGACGAAAATTGGAATATTTTTAAGGGACTTTGAAAAAATTTCAACTGGAATTTTAGCAATTTTGACGTGAAATTGTAAACCTGTGGACATGGATTTTGAAAATTCTAGAGAGAAGTTTCAAACTTTCAAGAGAATTTCAACCGTTTTGAGAGGGATTTGAAAAGTTTCAATAGGAATGGGAAGAATTGGGACGAAAATTGGAAAATTTTTAAGGGACTTTGAAAAAATTTCAACTGGAATTTTAGCAATTTTGACGTGCAATTGTAAACCTGTGGACATGGATTTTGAAAATTCTAGAGAGAATTTTAAAAGCTTCAACAGAATTTCCACAGTTTTGAGAGGGATTTGAAAAGTTTCAATGGGAATGGGAAGAATTGGGACGAAAATTGGAAAATTTTGAAGGGACTTTGAAAAAATTTCAACTGGAATTTTAGCAATTTTGACGTGCAATTTTAAACCTGTGGACATGGATTTTGAAAATTCTAGAGAGAAGCTTCAAACTTTCAATAGGATTTCAACAGTTTTGAGAGGGATTTGAAAAGTTTCAATGGGAATGGGAAGAATTGGGACGAAAACTGGAAAATTTTTAAGGGACTTTGAAAAAATTTCAACTAGAATTTTAGCAATTTTGACGTGAAATTGTAAACATGTTGAAGTGGATTTTGAAAATTCTAGAGAGAATTTTAAAAGTTTCAAGAGAATTTCAACCGTTTTGAGAGGGATTTGAAAAGTTTCAATGGGAATGGGAAGAATTGGGACGAAAATTGGAAAATTTTTAAGGGACTTTGAAAAAATTTCAACTGGAATTTTAGCAATTTTGACGTGAAATTGTAAACATGTTGAAGTGGATTTTGAAAATTCTAGAGAGAATTTTAAAAGCTTCAAGAGAATTTCCACAGTTTTGAGAGGGATTTGAAAAGTTTCAATGGGAATGGGAAGAATTGGGACGAAAATTGGAAAATTTTTAAGGGACTTTGGAAAAATTTCAACTGGAATTTTAGCAATTTTGACGTGAAATTGTAAACATGTGGACATTGATTTTGAAAATTCTAGAGAGAAGTTTCAAACTTTCAAGAGAATTTCAACCGTTTTGAGAGGGATTTGAAAAGTTTCAATGGAATGGGAAGAATTGGGACGAAAATTGGAAAATTTTGAAGGGACTTTGAAAAAATTTCAACTGGAATTTTAGCAATTTTGACATGAAACTGTAAACATGTTGAAGTGGATTTTGAAAATTCTAGAGAGAATTTTAAAAGTTTCAAGAGAATTTCCACAGTTTTGAGAGGGATTTGAAAAGTTTCAATGGGAATGGGAAGAATTGGGACGAAAATTGGAAAATTTTTAAGGGACTTTGAAAAAATTTCAACTGGAATTTTAGCAATTCTGACGTGAAATTGTAAACATGTGGACATGGATTTTGAAAATTCTAGAGAGAATTTTAAAAGCTTCACCAGAATTTCTACAGTTTTGAGAGGGATTTGAAAAGTTTCAATGGGAATGGGAAGAATTGGGACGAAAATTGGAAAATTTTTAAGACTTTGAAAAAATTTCCACTGGAATTTTAGCAATTTTGACGTGAAATTGTAAACATGTTGAAGTGGATTTTGAAAATTCTAGAGAGAATTTTAAAAGCTTCAAGAGAATTTCCACAGTTTTGAGAGGGATTTGAAAAGTTTCAATGGGAATGGGAAGAATTGGGACGAAAACTGGAAAATTTTTAAGGGACTTTGAAAAAATTTCAACTGGAATTTTAGCAATTTTGATGCGAAATTGTAAACATGTTGAAGTGGATTTTGAAAATTCTAGAGAGAATTTTAAAAGCCTCAACAGAATTTCAACAGTTTTGAGAGGGATTTGAAAAGTTTCAATGGGGATGGGAAGAATTGGGACGAAAATTGGAAAATTTTTAAGGGACTTTGAAAAAATTTCAACTGGAATTTTAGCAATTTTGACGTGAAATTGTAAACCTGTGGACATGGATTTTGAAAATTCTAGAGAGAAGTTTCAAACTTTCAATAGGATTTCAACAGTTTTGAGAGGGATTTGAAAAGTTTCAATGGGAATGGGAAGAATTGGGACGAAAATTGGAAAATTTTTAAGGGACTTTGAAAAAATTTCAAGTGGAATTTTAGCAATTTTGACGTGAAATTGTAAACCTGTGGACATGGATTTTGAAAATTCTAGAGAGAAGTTTCAAACTTTCAAGAGAATTTCAACCGTTTTGAGAGGGATTTGAAAAGTTTCAATAGGAATGGGAAGAATTGGGACGAAAATTGGAAAATTTTTAAGGGACTTTGAAAAAATTTCAACTGGAATTTTAGCAATTTTGACATGAAATTGTAAACATGTTGAAGTGGATTTTGAAAATTCTAGAGAGAATTTTAAAAGTTTCAAGAGAATTTCCACAGTTTTGAGAGGGATATGAAAAGCTTCAATGGGAATGGGAAGAATTGGGATGAAAATTGGAAAATTTTTAAGGGACTTTGAAAAAATTTCAACTGGAATTTTAGCAATTTTGACGTGCAATTGTAAACCTGTGGACATGGATTTTGAAAATTCTAGAGAGAATTTTAAAAGCTTCAACAGAATTTCAACAGTTTTGAGAGGGATTTGAAAAGTTTCAATGGGAATGGGAAGAATTGGGACGAAAATTGGAAAATTTTTAAGGGACTTTCAAAAAATATCAACTGGAATTTTAACAATTTTGACGTGCAATTTTAAACCTGTGGACATGGATTTTGAAAATTCTAGAGAGAAGCTTCAAACTTTCAATAGGATTTCAACAGTTTTGAGAGGGATTTGAAAAGTTTCAATGGGAATGGGAAGAATTGGGACGAAAACTGGAAAATTTTTAAGGGACTTTGAAAAAATTTCAACTAGACTTTTAGCAATTTTGACGTGAAATTGTAAACATGTTGAAGTGGATTTTGAAAATTCTAGAGAGAATTTTAAAAGCCTCAAGAGAATTTCCACAGTTTTGAGAGGGATTTGAAAAGTTTCAATGGGAATGGGAAGAATTGGGACGAAAATTGGAAAATTTTTAAGGGACTTTGAAAAAATTTCAACTGGAATTTTACCAATTTTGACATGAAATTGTAAACATGTTGAAGTGGATTTTGAAAATTCTAGAGAGAATTTTAAAAGCTTCAAGAGAATTTCCACAGTTTTGAGAGGGATTTGAAAAGTTTCAATGGGAATGGGAAGAATTGGGACGAAAATTGGAAAATTTTTAAGGGACTTTGGAAAAATTTCAACTGGAATTTTAGCAATTTTGACGTGAAATTGTAAACCTGTGGACATGGATTTTGAAAATTCTAGAGAGAAGTTTCAAACTTTCAAGAGAATTTCAACCGTTTTGAGAGGGATTTGAAAAGTTTCAATGGAATGGGAAGAATTGGGACGAAAATTGGAAAATTTTGAAGGGACTTTGAAAAAATTTCAACTGGAATTTTAGCAATTTTGACATGAAACTGTAAACATGTTGAAGTGGATTTTGAAAATTCTAGAGAGAATTTTAAAAGTTTCAAGAGAATTTCCACAGTTTTGAGAGGGATTTGAAAAGTTTCAATGGGAATGGGAAGAATTGGGACGAAAATTGGAAAATTTTTAAGGGACTTTGAAAAAATTTCAACTGGAATTTTAGCAATTTTGACGTGCAATTGTAAACCTGTGGACATGGATTTTGAAAATTCTAGAGAGAATTTTAAAAGCTTCAACAGAATTTCAACAGTTTTGAGAGGGATTTGAAAAGTTTCAATGGGAATGGGAAGAATTGGGACGAAAATTGGAAAATTTTTAAGGGACTTTGAAAAATATCAACTGGAATTTTAACAATTTTGACGTGCAATTTTAAACCTGTGGACATGGATTTTGAAAATTCTAGAGAGAAGCTTCAAACTTTCAATAGGATTTCAACAGTTTTGAGAGGGATTTGAAAAGTTTCAATGGGAATGGGAAGAATTGGGACGAAAACTGGAAAATTTTTAAGGGACTTTGAAAAAATTTCAACTAGAATTTTAGCAATTTTGACGTGAAATTGTAAACATGTTGAAGTGGATTTTGAAAATTCTAGAGAGAATTTTAAAAGCCTCAAGAGAATTTCAACAGTTTTGAGAGGGATTTGAAAAGTTTCAATGGGAATGGGAAGAATTGGGACGAAAATTGGAAAATTTTTAAGGGACTTTGAAAAAATTTCAACTGGAATTTTACCAATTTTGACATGAAATTGTAAACATGTTGAAGTGGATTTTGAAAATTCTAGAGAGAATTTTAAAAGCTTCAAGAGAATTTCCACAGTTTTGAGAGGGATTTGAAAAGTTTCAATGGGAATGGGAAGAATTGGGACGAAAATTGGAAAATTTTTAAGGGACTTTGGAAAAATTTCAACTGGAATTTTAGCAATTTTGACGTGAAATTGTAAACCTGTGGACATGGATTTTGAAAATTCTAGAGAGAAGTTTCAAACTTTCAAGAGAATTTCAACCGTTTTGAGAGGGATTTGAAAAGTTTCAATGGAATGGGAAGAATTGGGACGAAAATTGGAAAATTTTTAAGGGACTTTGAAAAAATTTCAACTGGAATTTTAGCAATTTTGACATGAAACTGTAAACATGTTGAAGTGGATTTTGAAAATTCTAGAGAGAATTTTAAAAGTTTCAAGAGAATTTCCACAGTTTTGAGAGGGATTTGAAAAGTTTCAATGGGAATGGGAAGAATTGGGACGAAAATTGGAAAATTTTTAAGGGACTTTGAAAAAATTTCAACTGGAATTTTAGCAATTCTGACGTGAAATTGTAAACATGTGGACATGGATTTTGAAAATTCTAGAGAGAATTTTAAAAGCTTCACCAGAATTTCTACAGTTTTGAGAGGGATTTGAAAAGTTTCAATGGGAATGGGAAGAATTGGGACGAAAATTGGAAAATTTTTAAGGGACTTTGAAAAAATTTCAACTGGAATTTTAGCAATTTTGACGTGAAATTGTAAACATGTTGAAGTGGATTTTGAAAATTCTAGAGAGAATTTTAAAAGCTTCAAGAGAATTTCCACAGTTTTGAGAGGGATTTGAAAAGTTTCAATGGGAATGGGAAGAATTGGGACGAAAACTGGAAAATTTTTAAGGGACTTTGAAAAAATTTCAACTGGAATTTTAGCAATTTTGATGCGAAATTGTAAACATGTTGAAGTGGATTTTGAAAATTCTAGAGAGAATTTTAAAAGCCTCAACAGAATTTCAACAGTTTTGAGAGGGATTTGAAAAGTTTCAATGGGAATGGGAAGAATTGGGACGAAAATTGGAAAATTTTTAAGGGACTTTGAAAAAATTTCAACTGGAATTTTAGCAATTTTGACGTGAAATTGTAAACCTGTGGACATGGATTTTAAAAATTCTAGAGAGAAGTTTCAAACTTTCAATAGGATTTCAACAGTTTTGAGAGGGATTTGAAAAGTTTCAATGGGAATGGGAAGAATTGGGACGAAAATTGGAAAATTTTTAAGGGACTTTGAAAAAATTTCAACTGGAATTTTAGCAATTTTGACGTGAAATTGTAAACCTGTGGACATGGATTTTGAAAATTCTAGAGAGAAGTTTCAAACTTTCAAGAGAATTTCAACCGTTTTGAGAGGGATTTGAAAAGTTTCAATAGGAATGGGAAGAATTGGGACGAAAATTGGAAAATTTTTAAGGGACTTTGAAAAAATTTCAACTGGAATTTTAGCAATTTTGACATGAAATTGTAAACATGTTGAAGTGGATTTTGAAAATTCTAGAGAGAATTTTAAAAGTTTCAAGAGAATTTCCACAGTTTTGAGAGGGATTTGAAAAGCTTCAATGGGAATGGGAAGAATTGGGAGGAAAATTGGAAAATTTTTAAAGGACTTTGAAAAAATTTCAACTGGAATTTTAGCAATTTTGACGTGCAATTGTAAACCTGTGGACATGGATTTTGAAAATTCTAGAGAGAATTTTAAAAGCTTCAACAGAATTTCAACAGTTTTGAGAGGGATTTGAAAAGTTTCAATGGGAATGGGAAGAATTGGGACGAAAATTGGAAAATTTTTAAGGGACTTTCAAAAAATATCAACTGGAATTTTAACAATTTTGACGTGCAATTTTAAACCTGTGGACATGGATTTTGAAAATTCTAGAGAGAAGCTTCAAACTTTCAATAGGATTTCAACAGTTTTGAGAGGGATTTGAAAAGTTTCAATGGGAATGGGAAGAATTGGGACGAAAACTGGAAAATTTTTAAGGGACTTTGAAAAAATTTCAACTAGAATTTTAGCAATTTTGACGTGAAATTGTAAACATGTTGAAGTGGATTTTGAAAATTCTAGAGAGAATTTTAAAAGCCTCAAGAGAATTTCCACAGTTTTGAGAGGGATTTGAAAAGTTTCAATGGGAATGGGAAGAATTGGGACGAAAATTGGAAAATTTTTAAGGGACTTTGAAAAAATTTCAACTGGAATTTTACCAATTTTGACATGAAATTGTAAACATGTTGAAGTGGATTTTGAAAATTCTAGAGAGAATTTTAAAAGCTTCAAGAGAATTTCCACAGTTTTGAGAGGGATTTGAAAAGTTTCAATGGGAATGGGAAGAATTGGGACGAAAATTGGAAAATTTTTAAGGGACTTTGGAAAAATTTCAACTGGAATTTTAGCAATTTTGACGTGAAATTGTAAACCTGTGGACATGGATTTTGAAAATTCTAGAGAGAAGTTTCAAACTTTCAAGAGAATTTCAACCGTTTTGAGAGGGATTTGAAAAGTTTCAATGGAATGGGAAGAATTGGGACGAAAATTGGAAAATTTTGAAGGGACTTTGAAAAAATTTCAACTGGAATTTTAGCAATTTTGATGCGAAATTGTAAACATGTTGAAGTGGATTTTGAAAATTCTAGAGAGAATTTTAAAAGTTTCAAGAGAATTTCCACAGTTTTGAGAGGGATTTGAAAAGTTTCAATGGGAATGGGAAGAATTGGGACGAAAATTGGAAAATTTTTAAGGGACTTTGAAAAAATTTCAACTGGAATTTTAGCAATTTTGACGTGAAATTGTAAACATGTTGAAGTGGATTTTGAAAATTCTAGAGAGAATTTTAAAAGCCTCAAGAGAATTTCCACAGTTTTGAGAGGGATTTGAAAAGTTTCAATGGGAATGGGAAGAATTGGGACGAAAATTGGAAAATTTTTAAGGGACTTTGGAAAAATTTCAACTGGAATTTTAGCAATTTTGACGTGAAATTGTAAACCTGTGGACATGGATCTTGAAAATTCTAGAGAGAAGTTTCAAACTTTCAAGAAAATTTCAACCGTTTTGAGAGGGATTTGAAAAGTTTCAATAGGAATGGGAAGAATTGGGACGAAAATTGGAAAATTTTGAAGGGACTTTGAAAAAATTTCAACTGGAATTTTAGCAATTTTGACATGAAATTGTAAACATGTTGAAGTGGATTTTGAAAATTCTAGAGAGAATTTTAAAAGTTTCAAGAGAATTTCCACAGTTTTGAGAGGGATTTGAAAAGCTTCAATGGGAATGGGAAGAATTGGGAGGAAAATTGGAAAATTTTTAAGGGACTTTGAAAAAATTTCAACTGGAATTTTAGCAATTTTGACGTGCAATTGTAAACCTGTGGACATGGATTTTGAAAATTCTAGAGAGAATTTTAAAAGCTTCAACAGAATTTCAACAGTTTTGAGAGGGATTTGAAAAGTTTCAATGGGAATGGGAAGAATTGGGACGAAAATTGGAAAATTTTTAAGGGACTTTGAAAAATATCAACTGGAATTTTAACAATTTTGACGTGCAATTTTAAACCTGTGGACATGGATTTTGAAAATTCTAGAGAGAAGCTTCAAACTTTCAATAGGATTTCAACAGTTTTGAGAGGGATTTGAAAAGTTTCAATGGGAATGGGAAGAATTGGGACGAAAACTGGAAAATTTTTAAGGGACTTTGAAAAAATTTCAACTAGAATTTTAGCAATTTTGACGTGAAATTGTAAACATGTTGAAGTGGATTTTGAAAATTCTAGAGAGAATTTTAAAAGCCTCAAGAGAATTTCAACAGTTTTGAGAGGGATTTGAAAAGTTTCAATGGGAATGGGAAGAATTGGGACGAAAATTGGAAAATTTTTAAGGGACTTTGAAAAAATTTCAACTGGAATTTTACCAATTTTGACATGAAATTGTAAACATGTTGAAGTGGATTTTGAAAATTCTAGAGAGAATTTTAAAAGCTTCAAGAGAATTTCCACAGTTTTGAGAGGGATTTGAAAAGTTTCAATGGGAATGGGAAGAATTGGGACGAAAATTGGAAAATTTTGAAGGGACTTTGGAAAAATTTCAACTGGAATTTTAGCAATTTTGACGTGAAATTGTAAACCTGTGGACATGGATTTTGAAAATTCTAGAGAGAAGTTTCAAACTTTCAAGAGAATTTCAACCGTTTTGAGAGGGATTTGAAAAGTTTCAATGGAATGGGAAGAATTGGGACGAAAATTGGAAAATTTTTAAGGGACTTTGGAAAAATTTCAACTGGAATTTTAGCAATTTTGACGTGAAATTGTAAACCTGTGGACATGGATTTTGAAAATTCTAGAGAGAAGTTTCAAACTTTCAAGAGAATTTCAACCGTTTTGAGAGGGATTTGAAAAGTTTCAATGGAATGGGAAGAATTGGGACGAAAATTGGAAAATTTTGAAGGGACTTTGAAAAAATTTCAACTGGAATTTTAGCAATTTTGATGCGAAATTGTAAACATGTTGAAGTGGATTTTGAAAATTCTAGAGAGAATTTTAAAAGTTTCAAGAGAATTTCCACAGTTTTGAGAGGGATTTGAAAAGTTTGAATGGGAATGGGAAGAATTGGGACGAAAATTGGAAAATTTTTAAGGGACTTTGAAAAAATTTCAACTGGAATTTTAGCAATTTTGACATGAAATTGTAAACATGTGGACATGGATTTTGAAAATTCTAGAGAGAATTTTAAAAGCTTCAAGAGAATTTCCACAGTTTTGAGAGGGATTTGAAAAGTTTCAATGGGAATGGGAAGAATTGGGACGAAAATTGGAAAATTTTTAAGGGACTTTGGAAAAATTTCAACTGGAATTTTAGCAATTTTGACGTGAAATTGTAAACCTGTGGACATGGATCTTGAAAATTCTAGAGAGAAGTTTCAAACTTTCAAGAGAATTTCAACCGTTTTGAGAGGGATTTGAAAAGTTTCAATAGGAATGGGAAGAATTGGGACGAAAATTGGAAAATTTTTAAGGGACTTTGAAAAAATTTCAACTGGAATTTTAGCAATTTTGACATGAAATTGTAAACATGTTGAAGTGGATTTTGAAAATTCTAGAGAGAATTTTAAAAGTTTCAAGAGAATTTCCACAGTTTTGAGAGGGATTTGAAAAGCTTCAATGGGAATGGGAAGAATTGGGAGGAAAATTGGAAAATTTTTAAGGGACTTTGAAAAAATTTCAACTGGAATTTTAGCAATTTTGACGTGCAATTGTAAACCTGTGGACATGGATTTTGAAAATTCTAGAGAGAATTTTAAAAGCTTCAACAGAATTTCAACAGTTTTGAGAGGGATTTGAAAAGTTTCAATGGGAATGGGAAGAATTGGGACGAAAATTGGAAAATTTTTAAGGGACTTTGAAAAATATCAACTGGAATTTTAACAATTTTGACGTGCAATTTTAAACCTGTGGACATGGATTTTGAAAATTCTAGAGAGAAGCTTCAAACTTTCAATAGGATTTCAACAGTTTTGAGAGGGATTTGAAAAGTTTCAATGGGAATGGGAAGAATTGGGACGAAAACTGGAAAATTTTTAAGGGACTTTGAAAAAATTTCAACTAGAATTTTAGCAATTTTGACGTGAAATTGTAAACATGTTGAAGTGGATTTTGAAAATTCTAGAGAGAATTTTAAAAGCCTCAAGAGAATTTCCACAGTTTTGAGAGGGATTTGAAAAGTTTCAATGGGAATGGGAAGAATTGGGACGAAAATTGGAAAATTTTTAAGGGACTTTGAAAAAATTTCAACTGGAATTTTACCAATTTTGACATGAAATTGTAAACATGTTGAAGTGGATTTTGAAAATTCTAGAGAGAATTTTAAAAGCTTCAAGAGAATTTCCACAGTTTTGAGAGGGATTTGAAAAGTTTCAATGGGAATGGGAAGAATTGGGACGAAAATTGGAAAATTTTTAAGGGACTTTGGAAAAATTTCAACTGGAATTTTAGCAATTTTGACGTGAAATTGTAAACCTGTGGACATGGATTTTGAAAATTCTAGAGAGAAGTTTCAAACTTTCAAGAGAATTTCAACCGTTTTGAGAGGGATTTGAAAAGTTTCAATGGAATGGGAAGAATTGGGACGAAAATTGGAAAATTTTGAAGGGACTTTGAAAAAATTTCAACTGGAATTTTAGCAATTTTGACATGAAACTGTAAACATGTTGAAGTGGATTTTGAAAATTCTAGAGAGAATTTTAAAAGTTTCAAGAGAATTTCCACAGTTTTGAGAGGGATTTGAAAAGTTTCAATGGGAATGGGAAGAATTGGGACGAAAATTGGAAAATTTTTAAGGGACTTTGAAAAAATTTCAACTGGAATTTTAGCAATTCTGACGTGAAATTGTAAACATGTGGACATGGATTTTGAAAATTCTAGAGAGAATTTTAAAAGCTTCACCAGAATTTCTACAGTTTTGAGAGGGATTTGAAAAGTTTCAATGGGAATGGGAAGAATTGGGACGAAAATTGGAAAATTTTGAAGGGACTTTGAAAAAATTTCAACTGGAATTTTAGCAATTTTGACGTGAAATTGTAAACATGTTGAAGTGGATTTTGAAAATTCTAGAGAGAATTTTAAAAGCTTCAAGAGAATTTCCACAGTTTTGAGAGGGATTTGAAAAGTTTCAATGGGAATGGGAAGAATTGGGACGAAAACTGGAAAATTTTTAAGGGACTTTGAAAAAATTTCAACTGGAATTTTAGCAATTTTGATGCGAAATTGTAAACATGTTGAAGTGGATTTTGAAAATTCTAGAGAGAATTTTAAAAGCCTCAAGAGAATTTCCACAGTTTTGAGAGGGATTTGAAAAGTTTCAATGGGAATGGGAAGAATTGGGACGAAAATTGGAAAATTTTTAAGGGACTTTGAAAAAATTTCAACTGGAATTTTACCAATTTTGACATGAAATTGTAAACATGTTGAAGTGGATTTTGAAAATTCTAGAGAGAATTTTAAAAGCTTCAAGAGAATTTCCACAGTTTTGAGAGGGATTTGAAAAGTTTCAATGGGAATGGGAAGAATTGGGACGAAAATTGGAAAATTTTTAAGGGACTTTGGAAAAATTTCAACTGGAATTTTAGCAATTTTGACGTGAAATTGTAAACCTGTGGACATGGATTTTGAAAATTCTAGAGAGAAGTTTCAAACTTTCAAGAGAATTTCAACCGTTTTGAGAGGGATTTGAAAAGTTTCAATGGAATGGGAAGAATTGGGACGAAAATTGGAAAATTTTGAAGGGACTTTGAAAAAATTTCAACTGGAATTTTAGCAATTTTGATGCGAAATTGTAAACATGTTGAAGTGGATTTTGAAAATTCTAGAGAGAATTTTAAAAGTTTCAAGAGAATTTCCACAGTTTTGAGAGGGATTTGAAAAGTTTCAATGGGAATGGGAAGAATTGGGACGAAAATTGGAAAATTTTTAAGGGACTTTGAAAAAATTTCAACTGGAATTTTAGCAATTTTGACGTGAAATTGTAAACATGTTGAAGTGGATTTTGAAAATTCTAGAGAGAATTTTAAAAGCCTCAAGAGAATTTCCACAGTTTTGAGAGGGATTTGAAAAGTTTCAATGGGAATGGGAAGAATTGGGACGAAAATTGGAAAATTTTTAAGGGACTTTGGAAAAATTTCAACTGGAATTTTAGCAATTTTGACGTGAAATTGTAAACCTGTGGACATGGATCTTGAAAATTCTAGAGAGAAGTTTCAAACTTTCAAGAGAATTTCAACCGTTTTGAGAGGGATTTGAAAAGTTTCAATAGGAATGGGAAGAATTGGGACGAAAATTGGAAAATTTTGAAGGGACTTTGAAAAAATTTCAACTGGAATTTTAGCAATTTTGACATGAAATTGTAAACATGTTGAAGTGGATTTTGAAAATTCTAGAGAGAATTTTAAAAGTTTCAAGAGAATTTCCACAGTTTTGAGAGGGATTTGAAAAGCTTCAATGGGAATGGGAAGAATTGGGAGGAAAATTGGAAAATTTTTAAGGGACTTTGAAAAAATTTCAACTGGAATTTTAGCAATTTTGACGTGCAATTGTAAACCTGTGGACATGGATTTTGAAAATTCTAGAGAGAATTTTAAAAGCTTCAACAGAATTTCAACAGTTTTGAGAGGGATTTGAAAAGTTTCAATGGGAATGGGAAGAATTGGGACGAAAATTGGAAAATTTTTAAGGGACTTTGAAAAATATCAACTGGAATTTTAACAATTTTGACGTGCAATTTTAAACCTGTGGACATGGATTTTGAAAATTCTAGAGAGAAGCTTCAAACTTTCAATAGGATTTCAACAGTTTTGAGAGGGATTTGAAAAGTTTCAATGGGAATGGGAAGAATTGGGACGAAAACTGGAAAATTTTTAAGGGACTTTGAAAAAATTTCAACTAGACTTTTAGCAATTTTGACGTGAAATTGTAAACATGTTGAAGTGGATTTTGAAAATTCTAGAGAGAATTTTAAAAGCCTCAAGAGAATTTCCACAGTTTTGAGAGGGATTTGAAAAGTTTCAATGGGAATGGGAAGAATTGGGACGAAAATTGGAAAATTTTTAAGGGACTTTGAAAAAATTTCAACTGGAATTTTACCAATTTTGACATGAAATTGTAAACATGTTGAAGTGGATTTTGAAAATTCTAGAGAGAATTTTAAAAGCTTCAAGAGAATTTCCACAGTTTTGAGAGGGATTTGAAAAGTTTCAATGGGAATGGGAAGAATTGGGACGAAAATTGGAAAATTTTTAAGGGACTTTGGAAAAATTTCAACTGGAATTTTAGCAATTTTGACGTGAAATTGTAAACCTGTGGACATGGATTTTGAAAATTCTAGAGAGAAGTTTCAAACTTTCAAGAGAATTTCAACCGTTTTGAGAGGGATTTGAAAAGTTTCAATGGAATGGGAAGAATTGGGACGAAAATTGGAAAATTTTGAAGGGACTTTGAAAAAATTTCAACTGGAATTTTAGCAATTTTGACATGAAACTGTAAACATGTTGAAGTGGATTTTGAAAATTCTAGAGAGAATTTTAAAAGTTTCAAGAGAATTTCCACAGTTTTGAGAGGGATTTGAAAAGTTTCAATGGGAATGGGAAGAATTGGGACGAAAATTGGAAAATTTTTAAGGGACTTTGAAAAAATTTCAACTGGAATTTTAGCAATTTTGACGTGCAATTGTAAACCTGTGGACATGGATTTTGAAAATTCTAGAGAGAATTTTAAAAGCTTCAACAGAATTTCAACAGTTTTGAGAGGGATTTGAAAAGTTTCAATGGGAATGGGAAGAATTGGGACGAAAATTGGAAAATTTTTAAGGGACTTTGAAAAATATCAACTGGAATTTTAACAATTTTGACGTGCAATTTTAAACCTGTGGACATGGATTTTGAAAATTCTAGAGAGAAGCTTCAAACTTTCAATAGGATTTCAACAGTTTTGAGAGGGATTTGAAAAGTTTCAATGGGAATGGGAAGAATTGGGACGAAAACTGGAAAATTTTTAAGGGACTTTGAAAAAATTTCAACTAGAATTTTAGCAATTTTGACGTGAAATTGTAAACATGTTGAAGTGGATTTTGAAAATTCTAGAGAGAATTTTAAAAGCCTCAAGAGAATTTCAACAGTTTTGAGAGGGATTTGAAAAGTTTCAATGGGAATGGGAAGAATTGGGACGAAAATTGGAAAATTTTTAAGGGACTTTGAAAAAATTTCAACTGGAATTTTAGCAATTTTGACATGAAATTGTAAACATGTGGACATGGATTTTGAAAATTCTAGAGAGAATTTTAAAAGCTTCAAGAGAATTTCCACAGTTTTGAGAGGGATTTGAAAAGTTTCAATGGGAATGGGAAGAATTGGGACGAAAATTGGAAAATTTTTAAGGGACTTTGGAAAAATTTCAACTGGAATTTTAGCAATTTTGACGTGAAATTGTAAACCTGTGGACATGGATCTTGAAAATTCTAGAGAGAAGTTTCAAACTTTCAAGAGAATTTCAACCGTTTTGAGAGGGATTTGAAAAGTTTCAATAGGAATGGGAAGAATTGGGACGAAAATTGGAAAATTTTGAAGGGACTTTGAAAAAATTTCAACTGGAATTTTAGCAATTTTGACATGAAATTGTAAACATGTTGAAGTGGATTTTGAAAATTCTAGAGAGAATTTTAAAAGTTTCAAGAGAATTTCCACAGTTTTGAGAGGGATTTGAAAAGCTTCAATGGGAATGGGAAGAATTGGGAGGAAAATTGGAAAATTTTTAAGGGACTTTGAAAAAATTTCAACTGGAATTTTAGCAATTTTGACGTGCAATTGTAAACCTGTGGACATGGATTTTGAAAATTCTAGAGAGAATTTTAAAAGCTTCAACAGAATTTCAACAGTTTTGAGAGGGATTTGAAAAGTTTCAATGGGAATGGGAAGAATTGGGACGAAAATTGGAAAATTTTTAAGGGACTTTGAAAAATATCAACTGGAATTTTAACAATTTTGACGTGCAATTTTAAACCTGTGGACATGGATTTTGAAAATTCTAGAGAGAAGCTTCAAACTTTCAATAGGATTTCAACAGTTTTGAGAGGGATTTGAAAAGTTTCAATGGGAATGGGAAGAATTGGGACGAAAACTGGAAAATTTTTAAGGGACTTTGAAAAAATTTCAACTAGAATTTTAGCAATTTTGACGTGAAATTGTAAACATGTTGAAGTGGATTTTGAAAATTCTAGAGAGAATTTTAAAAGCCTCAAGAGAATTTCCACAGTTTTGAGAGGGATTTGAAAAGTTTCAATGGGAATGGGAAGAATTGGGACGAAAATTGGAAAATTTTTAAGGGACTTTGAAAAAATTTCAACTGGAATTTTACCAATTTTGACATGAAATTGTAAACATGTTGAAGTGGATTTTGAAAATTCTAGAGAGAATTTTAAAAGCTTCAAGAGAATTTCCACAGTTTTGAGAGGGATTTGAAAAGTTTCAATGGGAATGGGAAGAATTGGGACGAAAATTGGAAAATTTTTAAGGGACTTTGGAAAAATTTCAACTGGAATTTTAGCAATTTTGACGTGAAATTGTAAACCTGTGGACATGGATTTTGAAAATTCTAGAGAGAAGTTTCAAACTTTCAAGAGAATTTCAACCGTTTTGAGAGGGATTTGAAAAGTTTCAATGGAATGGGAAGAATTGGGACGAAAATTGGAAAATTTTTAAGGGACTTTGAAAAAATTTCAACTGGAATTTTAGCAATTTTGACATGAAACTGTAAACATGTTGAAGTGGATTTTGAAAATTCTAGAGAGAATTTTAAAAGTTTCAAGAGAATTTCCACAGTTTTGAGAGGGATTTGAAAAGTTTCAATGGGAATGGGAAGAATTGGGACGAAAATTGGAAAATTTTTAAGGGACTTTGAAAAAATTTCAACTGGAATTTTAGCAATTCTGACGTGAAATTGTAAACATGTGGACATGGATTTTGAAAATTCTAGAGAGAATTTTAAAAGCTTCACCAGAATTTCTACAGTTTTGAGAGGGATTTGAAAAGTTTCAATGGGAATGGGAAGAATTGGGACGAAAATTGGAAAATTTTTAAGGGACTTTGAAAAAATTTCAACTGGAATTTTAGCAATTTTGACGTGAAATTGTAAACATGTTGAAGTGGATTTTGAAAATTCTAGAGAGAATTTTAAAAGCTTCAAGAGAATTTCCACAGTTTTGAGAGGGATTTGAAAAGTTTCAATGGGAATGGGAAGAATTGGGACGAAAACTGGAAAATTTTTAAGGGACTTTGAAAAAATTTCAACTGGAATTTTAGCAATTTTGATGCGAAATTGTAAACATGTTGAAGTGGATTTTGAAAATTCTAGAGAGAATTTTAAAAGCCTCAACAGAATTTCAACAGTTTTGAGAGGGATTTGAAAAGTTTCAATGGGAATGGGAAGAATTGGGACGAAAATTGGAAAATTTTTAAGGGACTTTGAAAAAATTTCAACTGGAATTTTAGCAATTTTGACGTGAAATTGTAAACCTGTGGACATGGATTTTAAAAATTCTAGAGAGAAGTTTCAAACTTTCAATAGGATTTCAACAGTTTTGAGAGGGATTTGAAAAGTTTCAATGGGAATGGGAAGAATTGGGACGAAAATTGGAAAATTTTTAAGGGACTTTGAAAAAATTTCAACTGGAATTTTAGCAATTTTGACGTGAAATTGTAAACCTGTGGACATGGATTTTGAAAATTCTAGAGAGAAGTTTCAAACTTTCAAGAGAATTTCAACCGTTTTGAGAGGGATTTGAAAAGTTTCAATAGGAATGGGAAGAATTGGGACGAAAATTGGAAAATTTTTAAGGGACTTTGAAAAAATTTCAACTGGAATTTTAGCAATTTTGACATGAAATTGTAAACATGTTGAAGTGGATTTTGAAAATTCTAGAGAGAATTTTAAAAGTTTCAAGAGAATTTCCACAGTTTTGAGAGGGATTTGAAAAGCTTCAATGGGAATGGGAAGAATTGGGAGGAAAATTGGAAAATTTTTAAGGGACTTTGAAAAAATTTCAACTGGAATTTTAGCAATTTTGACGTGCAATTGTAAACCTGTGGACATGGATTTTGAAAATTCTAGAGAGAATTTTAAAAGCTTCAACAGAATTTCAACAGTTTTGAGAGGGATTTGAAAAGTTTCAATGGGAATGGGAAGAATTGGGACGAAAATTGGAAAATTTTTAAGGGACTTTCAAAAAATATCAACTGGAATTTTAGCAATTTTGACGTGCAATTTTAAACCTGTGGACATGGATTTTGAAAATTCTAGAGAGAAGCTTCAAACTTTCAATAGGATTTCAACAGTTTTGAGAGGGATTTGAAAAGTTTCAATGGGAATGGGAAGAATTGGGACGAAAACTGGAAAATTTTTAAGGGACTTTGAAAAAATTTCAACTAGAATTTTAGCAATTTTGACGTGAAATTGTAAACATGTTGAAGTGGATTTTGAAAATTCTAGAGAGAATTTTAAAAGCCTCAAGAGAATTTCCACAGTTTTGAGAGGGATTTGAAAAGTTTCAATGGGAATGGGAAGAATTGGGACGAAAATTGGAAAATTTTTAAGGGACTTTGAAAAAATTTCAACTGGAATTTTACCAATTTTGACATGAAATTGTAAACATGTTGAAGTGGATTTTGAAAATTCTAGAGAGAATTTTAAAAGCTTCAAGAGAATTTCCACAGTTTTGAGAGGGATTTGAAAAGTTTCAATGGGAATGGGAAGAATTGGGACGAAAATTGGAAAATTTTTAAGGGACTTTGGAAAAATTTCAACTGGAATTTTAGCAATTTTGACGTGAAATTGTAAACCTGTGGACATGGATTTTGAAAATTCTAGAGAGAAGTTTCAAACTTTCAAGAGAATTTCAACCGTTTTGAGAGGGATTTGAAAAGTTTCAATGGAATGGGAAGAATTGGGACGAAAATTGGAAAATTTTGAAGGGACTTTGAAAAAATTTCAACTGGAATTTTAGCAATTTTGATGCGAAATTGTAAACATGTTGAAGTGGATTTTGAAAATTCTAGAGAGAATTTTAAAAGTTTCAAGAGAATTTCCACAGTTTTGAGAGGGATTTGAAAAGTTTCAATGGGAATGGGAAGAATTGGGACGAAAATTGGAAAATTTTTAAGGGACTTTGAAAAAATTTCAACTGGAATTTTAGCAATTTTGACATGAAATTGTAAACATGTGGACATGGATTTTGAAAATTCTAGAGAGAATTTTAAAAGCTTCAAGAGAATTTCCACAGTTTTGAGAGGGATTTGAAAAGTTTCAATGGGAATGGGAAGAATTGGGACGAAAATTGGAAAATTTTTAAGGGACTTTGGAAAAATTTCAACTGGAATTTTAGCAATTTTGACGTGAAATTGTAAACCTGTGGACATGGATCTTGAAAATTCTAGAGAGAAGTTTCAAACTTTCAAGAGAATTTCAACCGTTTTGAGAGGGATTTGAAAAGTTTCAATAGGAATGGGAAGAATTGGGACGAAAATTGGAAAATTTTGAAGGGACTTTGAAAAAATTTCAACTGGAATTTTAGCAATTTTGACATGAAATTGTAAACATGTTGAAGTGGATTTTGAAAATTCTAGAGAGAATTTTAAAAGTTTCAAGAGAATTTCCACAGTTTTGAGAGGGATTTGAAAAGCTTCAATGGGAATGGGAAGAATTGGGAGGAAAATTGGAAAATTTTTAAGGGACTTTGAAAAAATTTCAACTGGAATTTTAGCAATTTTGACGTGCAATTGTAAACCTGTGGACATGGATTTTGAAAATTCTAGAGAGAATTTTAAAAGCTTCAACAGAATTTCAACAGTTTTGAGAGGGATTTGAAAAGTTTCAATGGGAATGGGAAGAATTGGGACGAAAATTGGAAAATTTTTAAGGGACTTTGAAAAATATCAACTGGAATTTTAACAATTTTGACGTGCAATTTTAAACCTGTGGACATGGATTTTGAAAATTCTAGAGAGAAGCTTCAAACTTTCAATAGGATTTCAACAGTTTTGAGAGGGATTTGAAAAGTTTCAATGGGAATGGGAAGAATTGGGACGAAAACTGGAAAATTTTTAAGGGACTTTGAAAAAATTTCAACTAGAATTTTAGCAATTTTGACGTGAAATTGTAAACATGTTGAAGTGGATTTTGAAAATTCTAGAGAGAATTTTAAAAGCCTCAAGAGAATTTCCACAGTTTTGAGAGGGATTTGAAAAGTTTCAATGGGAATGGGAAGAATTGGGACGAAAATTGGAAAATTTTTAAGGGACTTTGAAAAAATTTCAACTGGAATTTTACCAATTTTGACATGAAATTGTAAACATGTTGAAGTGGATTTTGAAAATTCTAGAGAGAATTTTAAAAGCTTCAAGAGAATTTCCACAGTTTTGAGAGGGATTTGAAAAGTTTCAATGGGAATGGGAAGAATTGGGATGAAAATTGGAAAATTTTTAAGGGACTTTGGAAAAATTTCAACTGGAATTTTAGCAATTTTGACGTGAAATTGTAAACCTGTGGACATGGATTTTGAAAATTCTAGAGAGAAGTTTCAAACTTTCAATAGGATTTCAACCGTTTTGAGAGGGATTTGAAAAGTTTCAATGGAATGGGAAGAATTGGGACGAAAATTGGAAAATTTTGAAGGGACTTTGAAAAAATTTCAACTGGAATTTTAGCAATTTTGACATGAAACTGTAAACATGTTGAAGTGGATTTTGAAAATTCTAGAGAGAATTTTAAAAGTTTCAAGAGAATTTCCACAGTTTTGAGAGGGATTTGAAAAGTTTCAATGGGAATGGGAAGAATTGGGACGAAAATTGGAAAATTTTTAAGGGACTTTGGAAAAATTTCAACTGGAATTTTAGCAATTTTGACGTGAAATTGTAAACCTGTGGACATGGATTTTGAAAATTCTAGAGAGAAGTTTCAAACTTTCAATAGGATTTCAACAGTTTTGAGAGGGATTTGAAAAGTTTCAATGGGAATGGGAAGAATTGGGACGAAAACTGGAAAATTTTTAAGGGACTTTGAAAAAATTTCAACTAGAATTTTAGCAATTTTGACGTGCAATTGTAAACCTGTAGACATGGATTGTGAAAATTCTAGAGAGAAGTTTCAAACTTTCAATAGGATTTCAACAGTTTTGAGAGGGATTTGAAAAGTTTCAATGGGAATGGGAAGAATTGGGACGAAAATTGGAAAATTTTTAAGGGACTTTGAAAAAATTTCAACTGGAATTTTAGCAATTTTGACGTGAAATTGTAAACATGTTGAAGTGGATTTTGAAAATTCTAGAGAGAATTTTAAAAGCTTCAAGAGAATTTCCACAGTTTTGAGAAGGATTTGAAAAGTTTCAATGGGAATGGGAAGAATTGGGACGAAAATTGGAAAATTTTAAAGGGACTTTGGAAAAATTTCAACTGGAATTTTAGCAATTTTGACGTGAAATTGTTAACATGTGGAAGTGGATTTTGAAAATTCTAGAGAGAATTTTAAAAGCTTCAACAGAATTTCAACAGTTTTGAGAGGGATTTGAAAAGTTTCAATGGGAATGGGAAGAATTGGGACGAAAATTGGAAAATTTTGGAGGGACTTTGAAAAAATTTCAACTGGAATTTTAGCAATTTTGACGTGAAATTGTAAACATGTTGAAGTGGATTTTGAAAATTCTAGAGAGAATTTTAAAAGCTTCAAGAGAATTTCCACAGTTTTGAGAGGGATTTGAAAAGTTTCAATGGGAATGGGAAGAATTGGGACGAAAATTGGAAAATTTTGAAGGGACTTTGAAAAAATTTCAACTGGAATTTTAGCAATTTTGACGTGAAATTGTAAACCTGTGGACATGGATTTTGAAAATTCTAGAGAGAAGTTTCAAACTTTCAATAGGATTTCAACAGTTTTGAGAGGGATTTGAAAAGTTTCAATGGGAATGGGAAGAATTGGGACGAAAATTGGAAAATTTTGAAGGGACTTTGAAAAAATTTCAACTGGAATTTTAGCAATTTTGACATGAAATTGTAAACCTGTGGACATGGATTTTGAAAATTCTAGAGAGAAGTTTCAAACTTTCAAGAGAATTTCAACCGTTTTGAGAGGGATTTGAAAAGTTTCAATAGGAATGGGAAGAATTGGGACGAAAATTGGAAAATTTTTAAGGGACTTTGAAAAAATTTCAACTGGAATTTTAGCAATTTTGACGTGAAATTGTAAACATGTTGAAGTGGATTTTGAAAATTCTAGAGAGAATTTTAAAAGCTTCAAGAGAATTTCCACAGTTTTGAGAGGGATTTGAAAAGTTTCAATGGGAATGGGAAGAATTGGGAGGAAAATTGGAAAATTTTTAAGGGACTTTGAAAAAATTTCAACTGGAATTTTAGCAATTTTGACGTGCAATTGTAAACCTGTGGACATGGATTTTGAAAATTCTAGAGAGAAGCTTCAAACTTTCAATAGGATTTCAACAGTTTTGAGAGGGATTTGAAAAGTTTCAATGGGAATGGGAAGAATTGGGACGAAAACTGGAAAATTTTTAAGGGACTTTGAAAAAATTTCAACTAGAATTTTAGCAATTTTGACGTGAAATTGTAAACATGTTGAAGTGGATTTTGAAAATTCTAGAGAGAATTTTAAAAGCCTCAAGAGAATTTCCACAGTTTTGAGAGGGATTTGAAAAGTTTCAATGGGAATGGGAAGAATTGGGACGAAAATTGGAAAATTTTTAAGGGACTTTGAAAAAATTTCAACTGGAATTTTAGCAATTTTGACGTGAAATTGTAAACATGTTGAAGTGGATTTTGAAAATTCTAGAGAGAATTTTAAAAGCTTCAACAGAATTTCAACAGTTTTGAGAGGGATTTGAAAAGTTTCAATGGGAATGGGAAGAATTGGGACGAAAATTGGAAAATTTTTAAGGGACTTTGAAAAAATTTCAACTGGAATTTTAGCAATTTTGACGTGCAATTTTAAACCTGTGGACATGGATTTTGAAAATTCTAGAGAGAAGTTTCAAACTTTCAAGAGAATTTCAACCGTTTTGAGAGGGATTTGAAAAGTTTCAATAGGAATGGGAAGAATTGGGACGAAAATTGGAAAATTTTGAAGGGACTTTGAAAAAATTTCAACTGGAATTTTAGCAATTTTGACATGAAATTGTAAACATGTTGAAGTGGATTTTGAAAATTCTAGAGAGAATTTTAAAAGTTTCAAGAGAATTTCCACAGTTTTGAGAGGGATTTGAAAAGCTTCAATGGGAATGGGAAGAATTGGGAGGAAAATTGGAAAATTTTTAAGGGACTTTGAAAAAATTTCAACTGGAATTTTAGCAATTTTGACGTGCAATTGTAAACCTGTGGACATGGATTTTGAAAATTCTAGAGAGAATTTTAAAAGCTTCAACAGAATTTCAACAGTTTTGAGAGGGATTTGAAAAGTTTCAATGGGAATGGGAAGAATTGGGACGAAAATTGGAAAATTTTTAAGGGACTTTGAAAAATATCAACTGCAATTTTAACAATTTTGACGTGCAATTGTAAACCTGTGGACATGGATTTTGAAAATTCTAGAGAGAAGCTTCAAACTTTCAATAGGATTTCAACAGTTTTGAGAGGGATTTGAAAAGTTTCAATGGGAATGGGAAGAATTGGGACGAAAACTGGAAAATTTTTAAGGGACTTTGAAAAAATTTCAACTAGAATTTTAGCAATTTTGACGTGAAATTGTAAACATGTTGAAGTGGATTTTGAAAATTCTAGAGAGAATTTTAAAAGCCTCAAGAGAATTTCCACAGTTTTGAGAGGGATTTGAAAAGTTTCAATGGGAATGGGAAGAATTGGGACGAAAATTGGAAAATTTTTAAGGGACTTTGAAAAAATTTCAACTGGAATTTTACCAATTTTGACATGAAATTGTAAACATGTTGAAGTGGATTTTGAAAATTCTAGAGAGAATTTTAAAAGCTTCAAGAGAATTTCCACAGTTTTGAGAGGGATTTGAAAAGTTTCAATGGGAATGGGAAGAATTGGGACGAAAATTGGAAAATTTTTAAGGGACTTTGGAAAAATTTCAACTGGAATTTTAGCAATTTTGACGTGAAATTGTAAACCTGTGGACATGGATTTTGAAAATTCTAGAGAGAAGTTTCAAACTTTCAAGAGAATTTCAACCGTTTTGAGAGGGATTTGAAAAGTTTCAATGGAATGGGAAGAATTGGGACGAAAATTGGAAAATTTTTAAGGGACTTTGGAAAAATTTCAACTGGAATTTTAGCAATTTTGACGTGAAATTGTAAACCTGTGGACATGGATTTTGAAAATTCTAGAGAGAAGTTTCAAACTTTCAAGAGAATTTCAACCGTTTTGAGAGGGATTTGAAAAGTTTCAATGGAATGGGAAGAATTGGGACGAAAATTGGAAAATTTTGAAGGGACTTTGAAAAAATTTCAACTGGAATTTTAGCAATTTTGATGCGAAATTGTAAACATGTTGAAGTGGATTTTGAAAATTCTAGAGAGAATTTTAAAAGTTTCAAGAGAATTTCCACAGTTTTGAGAGGGATTTGAAAAGTTTCAATGGGAATGGGAAGAATTGGGACGAAAATTGGAAAATTTTTAAGGGACTTTGAAAAAATTTCAACTGGAATTTTAGCAATTTTGACATGAAATTGTAAACATGTGGACATGGATTTTGAAAATTCTAGAGAGAATTTTAAAAGCTTCAAGAGAATTTCCACAGTTTTGAGAGGGATTTGAAAAGTTTCAATGGGAATGGGAAGAATTGGGACGAAAATTGGAAAATTTTTAAGGGACTTTGGAAAAATTTCAACTGGAATTTTAGCAATTTTGACGTGAAATTGTAAACCTGTGGACATGGATCTTGAAAATTCTAGAGAGAAGTTTCAAACTTTCAAGAGAATTTCAACCGTTTTGAGAGGGATTTGAAAAGTTTCAATAGGAATGGGAAGAATTGGGACGAAAATTGGAAAATTTTTAAGGGACTTTGAAAAAATTTCAACTGGAATTTTAGCAATTTTGACATGAAATTGTAAACATGTTGAAGTGGATTTTGAAAATTCTAGAGAGAATTTTAAAAGTTTCAAGAGAATTTCCACAGTTTTGAGAGGGATTTGAAAAGCTTCAATGGGAATGGGAAGAATTGGGAGGAAAATTGGAAAATTTTTAAGGGACTTTGAAAAAATTTCAACTGGAATTTTAGCAATTTTGACGTGCAATTGTAAACCTGTGGACATGGATTTTGAAAATTCTAGAGAGAATTTTAAAAGCTTCAACAGAATTTCAACAGTTTTGAGAGGGATTTGAAAAGTTTCAATGGGAATGGGAAGAATTGGGACGAAAATTGGAAAATTTTTAAGGGACTTTGAAAAATATCAACTGGAATTTTAACAATTTTGACGTGCAATTTTAAACCTGTGGACATGGATTTTGAAAATTCTAGAGAGAAGCTTCAAACTTTCAATAGGATTTCAACAGTTTTGAGAGGGATTTGAAAAGTTTCAATGGGAATGGGAAGAATTGGGACGAAAACTGGAAAATTTTTAAGGGACTTTGAAAAAATTTCAACTAGAATTTTAGCAATTTTGACGTGAAATTGTAAACATGTTGAAGTGGATTTTGAAAATTCTAGAGAGAATTTTAAAAGCCTCAAGAGAATTTCAACAGTTTTGAGAGGGATTTGAAAAGTTTCAATGGGAATGGGAAGAATTGGGACGAAAATTGGAAAATTTTTAAGGGACTTTGAAAAAATTTCAACTGGAATTTTACCAATTTTGACATGAAATTGTAAACATGTTGAAGTGGATTTTGAAAATTCTAGAGAGAATTTTAAAAGCTTCAAGAGAATTTCCACAGTTTTGAGAGGGATTTGAAAAGTTTCAATGGGAATGGGAAGAATTGGGACGAAAATTGGAAAATTTTTAAGGGACTTTGGAAAAATTTCAACTGGAATTTTAGCAATTTTGACGTGAAATTGTAAACCTGTGGACATGGATTTTGAAAATTCTAGAGAGAAGTTTCAAACTTTCAAGAGAATTTCAACCGTTTTGAGAGGGATTTGAAAAGTTTCAATGGAATGGGAAGAATTGGGACGAAAATTGGAAAATTTTGAAGGGACTTTGAAAAAATTTCAACTGGAATTTTAGCAATTTTGACATGAAACTGTAAACATGTTGAAGTGGATTTTGAAAATTCTAGAGAGAATTTTAAAAGTTTCAAGAGAATTTCCACAGTTTTGAGAGGGATTTGAAAAGTTTCAATGGGAATGGGAAGAATTGGGACGAAAATTGGAAAATTTTTAAGGGACTTTGAAAAAATTTCAACTGGAATTTTAGCAATTCTGACGTGAAATTGTAAACATGTGGACATGGATTTTGAAAATTCTAGAGAGAATTTTAAAAGCTTCACCAGAATTTCTACAGTTTTGAGAGGGATTTGAAAAGTTTCAATGGGAATGGGAAGAATTGGGACGAAAATTGGAAAATTTTTAAGGGACTTTGAAAAAATTTCAACTGGAATTTTAGCAATTTTGACGTGAAATTGTAAACATGTTGAAGTGGATTTTGAAAATTCTAGAGAGAATTTTAAAAGCTTCAAGAGAATTTCCACAGTTTTGAGAGGGATTTGAAAAGTTTCAATGGGAATGGGAAGAATTGGGACGAAAACTGGAAAATTTTTAAGGGACTTTGAAAAAATTTCAACTGGAATTTTAGCAATTTTGATGCGAAATTGTAAACATGTTGAAGTGGATTTTGAAAATTCTAGAGAGAATTTTAAAAGCCTCAAGAGAATTTCCACAGTTTTGAGAGGGATTTGAAAAGTTTCAATGGGAATGGGAAGAATTGGGACGAAAATTGGAAAATTTTTAAGGGACTTTGAAAAAATTTCAACTGGAATTTTACCAATTTTGACATGAAATTGTAAACATGTTGAAGTGGATTTTGAAAATTCTAGAGAGAATTTTAAAAGCTTCAAGAGAATTTCCACAGTTTTGAGAGGGATTTGAAAAGTTTCAATGGGAATGGGAAGAATTGGGACGAAAATTGGAAAATTTTTAAGGGACTTTGGAAAAATTTCAACTGGAATTTTAGCAATTTTGACGTGAAATTGTAAACCTGTGGACATGGATTTTGAAAATTCTAGAGAGAAGTTTCAAACTTTCAAGAGAATTTCAACCGTTTTGAGAGGGATTTGAAAAGTTTCAATGGAATGGGAAGAATTGGGACGAAAATTGGAAAATTTTGAAGGGACTTTGAAAAAATTTCAACTGGAATTTTAGCAATTTTGATGCGAAATTGTAAACCTGTGGACATGGATTTTGAAAATTCTAGAGAGAATTTTAAAAGCTTCAACAGAATTTCAACAGTTTTGAGAGGGATTTGAAAAGTTTCAATGGGAATGGGAAGAATTGGGACGAAAATTGGAAAATTTTTAAGGGACTTTGAAAAATATCAACTGGAATTTTAACAATTTTGACGTGCAATTTTAAACCTGTGGACATGGATTTTGAAAATTCTAGAGAGAAGCTTCAAACTTTCAATAGGATTTCAACAGTTTTGAGAGGGATTTGAAAAGTTTCAATGGGAATGGGAAGAATTGGGACGAAAACTGGAAAATTTTTAAGGGACTTTGAAAAAATTTCAACTAGACTTTTAGCAATTTTGACGTGAAATTGTAAACATGTTGAAGTGGATTTTGAAAATTCTAGAGAGAATTTTAAAAGCCTCAAGAGAATTTCCACAGTTTTGAGAGGGATTTGAAAAGTTTCAATGGGAATGGGAAGAATTGGGACGAAAATTGGAAAATTTTTAAGGGACTTTGAAAAAATTTCAACTGGAATTTTACCAATTTTGACATGAAATTGTAAACATGTTGAAGTGGATTTTGAAAATTCTAGAGAGAATTTTAAAAGCTTCAAGAGAATTTCCACAGTTTTGAGAGGGATTTGAAAAGTTTCAATGGGAATGGGAAGAATTGGGACGAAAATTGGAAAATTTTTAAGGGACTTTGGAAAAATTTCAACTGGAATTTTAGCAATTTTGACGTGAAATTGTAAACCTGTGGACATGGATTTTGAAAATTCTAGAGAGAAGTTTCAAACTTTCAAGAGAATTTCAACCGTTTTGAGAGGGATTTGAAAAGTTTCAATGGAATGGGAAGAATTGGGACGAAAATTGGAAAATTTTGAAGGGACTTTGAAAAAATTTCAACTGGAATTTTAGCAATTTTGACATGAAACTGTAAACATGTTGAAGTGGATTTTGAAAATTCTAGAGAGAATTTTAAAAGTTTCAAGAGAATTTCCACAGTTTTGAGAGGGATTTGAAAAGTTTCAATGGGAATGGGAAGAATTGGGACGAAAATTGGAAAATTTTTAAGGGACTTTGAAAAAATTTCAACTGGAATTTTAGCAATTTTGACGTGCAATTGTAAACCTGTGGACATGGATTTTGAAAATTCTAGAGAGAATTTTAAAAGCTTCAACAGAATTTCAACAGTTTTGAGAGGGATTTGAAAAGTTTCAATGGGAATGGGAAGAATTGGGACGAAAATTGGAAAATTTTTAAGGGACTTTGAAAAATATCAACTGGAATTTTAACAATTTTGACGTGCAATTTTAAACCTGTGGACATGGATTTTGAAAATTCTAGAGAGAAGCTTCAAACTTTCAATAGGATTTCAACAGTTTTGAGAGGGATTTGAAAAGTTTCAATGGGAATGGGAAGAATTGGGACGAAAACTGGAAAATTTTTAAGGGACTTTGAAAAAATTTCAACTAGAATTTTAGCAATTTTGACGTGAAATTGTAAACATGTTGAAGTGGATTTTGAAAATTCTAGAGAGAATTTTAAAAGCCTCAAGAGAATTTCCACAGTTTTGAGAGGGATTTGAAAAGTTTCAATGGGAATGGGAAGAATTGGGACGAAAATTGGAAAATTTTTAAGGGACTTTGAAAAAATTTCAACTGGAATTTTAGCAATTTTGACATGAAATTGTAAACATGTGGACATGGATTTTGAAAATTCTAGAGAGAATTTTAAAAGCTTCAAGAGAATTTCCACAGTTTTGAGAGGGATTTGAAAAGTTTCAATGGGAATGGGAAGAATTGGGACGAAAATTGGAAAATTTTGAAGGGACTTTGGAAAAATTTCAACTGGAATTTTAGCAATTTTGACGTGAAATTGTAAACCTGTGGACATGGATCTTGAAAATTCTAGAGAGAAGTTTCAAACTTTCAAGAGAATTTCAACCGTTTTGAGAGGGATTTGAAAAGTTTCAATAGGAATGGGAAGAATTGGGACGAAAATTGGAAAATTTTTAAGGGACTTTGAAAAAATTTCAACTGGAATTTTAGCAATTTTGACATGAAATTGTAAACATGTTGAAGTGGATTTTGAAAATTCTAGAGAGAATTTTAAAAGTTTCAAGAGAATTTCCACAGTTTTGAGAGGGATTTGAAAAGCTTCAATGGGAATGGGAAGAATTGGGAGGAAAATTGGAAAATTTTTAAGGGACTTTGAAAAAATTTCAACTGGAATTTTAGCAATTTTGACGTGCAATTGTAAACCTGTGGACATGGATTTTGAAAATTCTAGAGAGAATTTTAAAAGCTTCAACAGAATTTCAACAGTTTTGAGAGGGATTTGAAAAGTTTCAATGGGAATGGGAAGAATTGGGACGAAAATTGGAAAATTTTTAAGGGACTTTGAAAAATATCAACTGGAATTTTAACAATTTTGACGTGCAATTTTAAACCTGTGGACATGGATTTTGAAAATTCTAGAGAGAAGCTTCAAACTTTCAATAGGATTTCAACAGTTTTGAGAGGGATTTGAAAAGTTTCAATGGGAATGGGAAGAATTGGGACGAAAACTGGAAAATTTTTAAGGGACTTTGAAAAAATTTCAACTAGAATTTTAGCAATTTTGACGTGAAATTGTAAACATGTTGAAGTGGATTTTGAAAATTCTAGAGAGAATTTTAAAAGCCTCAAGAGAATTTCCACAGTTTTGAGAGGGATTTGAAAAGTTTCAATGGGAATGGGAAGAATTGGGACGAAAATTGGAAAATTTTTAAGGGACTTTGAAAAAATTTCAACTGGAATTTTAGCAATTCTGACGTGAAATTGTAAACATGTGGACATGGATTTTGAAAATTCTAGAGAGAATTTTAAAAGCTTCACCAGAATTTCTACAGTTTTGAGAGGGATTTGAAAAGTTTCAATGGGAATGGGAAGAATTGGGACGAAAATTGGAAAATTTTTAAGGGACTTTGAAAAAATTTCAACTGGAATTTTAGCAATTCTGACGTGAAATTGTAAACATGTGGACATGGATTTTGAAAATTCTAGAGAGAATTTTAAAAGCTTCACCAGAATTTCTACAGTTTTGAGAGGGATTTGAAAAGTTTCAATGGGAATGGGAAGAATTGGGACGAAAATTGGAAAATTTTTAAGGGACTTTGAAAAAATTTCAACTGGAATTTTAGCAATTTTGACGTGAAATTGTAAACATGTTGAAGTGGATTTTGAAAATTCTAGAGAGAATTTTAAAAGCTTCAAGAGAATTTCCACAGTTTTGAGAGGGATTTGAAAAGTTTCAATGGGAATGGGAAGAATTGGGACGAAAACTGGAAAATTTTTAAGGGACTTTGAAAAAATTTCAACTGGAATTTTAGCAATTTTGATGCGAAATTGTAAACATGTTGAAGTGGATTTTGAAAATTCTAGAGAGAATTTTAAAAGCCTCAACAGAATTTCAACAGTTTTGAGAGGGATTTGAAAAGTTTCAATGGGAATGGGAAGAATTGGGACGAAAATTGGAAAATTTTTAAGGGACTTTGAAAAAATTTCAACTGGAATTTTAGCAATTTTGACGTGAAATTGTAAACCTGTGGACATGGATTTTAAAAATTCTAGAGAGAAGTTTCAAACTTTCAATAGGATTTCAACAGTTTTGAGAGGGATTTGAAAAGTTTCAATGGGAATGGGAAGAATTGGGACGAAAATTGGAAAATTTTTAAGGGACTTTGAAAAAATTTCAACTGGAATTTTAGCAATTTTGACGTGAAATTGTAAACCTGTGGACATGGATTTTGAAAATTCTAGAGAGAAGTTTCAAACTTTCAAGAGAATTTCAACCGTTTTGAGAGGGATTTGAAAAGTTTCAATAGGAATGGGAAGAATTGGGACGAAAATTGGAAAATTTTTAAGGGACTTTGAAAAAATTTCAACTGGAATTTTAGCAATTTTGACATGAAATTGTAAACATGTTGAAGTGGATTTTGAAAATTCTAGAGAGAATTTTAAAAGTTTCAAGAGAATTTCCACAGTTTTGAGAGGGATTTGAAAAGCTTCAATGGGAATGGGAAGAATTGGGAGGAAAATTGGAAAATTTTTAAAGGACTTTGAAAAAATTTCAACTGGAATTTTAGCAATTTTGACGTGCAATTGTAAACCTGTGGACATGGATTTTGAAAATTCTAGAGAGAATTTTAAAAGCTTCAACAGAATTTCAACAGTTTTGAGAGGGATTTGAAAAGTTTCAATGGGAATGGGAAGAATTGGGACGAAAATTGGAAAATTTTTAAGGGACTTTCAAAAAATATCAACTGGAATTTTAACAATTTTGACGTGCAATTTTAAACCTGTGGACATGGATTTTGAAAATTCTAGAGAGAAGCTTCAAACTTTCAATAGGATTTCAACAGTTTTGAGAGGGATTTGAAAAGTTTCAATGGGAATGGGAAGAATTGGGACGAAAACTGGAAAATTTTTAAGGGACTTTGAAAAAATTTCAACTAGAATTTTAGCAATTTTGACGTGAAATTGTAAACATGTTGAAGTGGATTTTGAAAATTCTAGAGAGAATTTTAAAAGCCTCAAGAGAATTTCCACAGTTTTGAGAGGGATTTGAAAAGTTTCAATGGGAATGGGAAGAATTGGGACGAAAACTGGAAAATTTTTAAGGGACTTTGAAAAAATTTCAACTAGAATTTTAGCAATTTTGACGTGCAATTGTAAACCTGTGGACATGGATTTTGAAAATTCTAGAGAGAATTTTAA
This sequence comes from Streptopelia decaocto, assembly GCF_964273445.1. Taxonomy (NCBI): domain Eukaryota; kingdom Metazoa; phylum Chordata; class Aves; order Columbiformes; family Columbidae; genus Streptopelia; species Streptopelia decaocto. The sequence goes on from NW_028115086.1 coordinate 113,030, forward strand.
AAGCCTCAAGAGAATTTCCACAGTTTTGAGAGGGATTTGAAAAGTTTCAATGGGAATGGGAAGAATTGGGACGAAAATTGGAAAATTTTTAAGGGACTTTGAAAAAATTTCAACTGGAATTTTACCAATTTTGACATGAAATTGTAAACATGTTGAAGTGGATTTTGAAAATTCTAGAGAGAATTTTAAAAGCTTCAAGAGAATTTCCACAGTTTTGAGAGGGATTTGAAAAGTTTCAATGGGAATGGGAAGAATTGGGACGAAAATTGGAAAATTTTTAAGGGACTTTGGAAAAATTTCAACTGGAATTTTAGCAATTTTGACGTGAAATTGTAAACCTGTGGACATGGATTTTGAAAATTCTAGAGAGAAGTTTCAAACTTTCAAGAGAATTTCAACCGTTTTGAGAGGGATTTGAAAAGTTTCAATGGAATGGGAAGAATTGGGACGAAAATTGGAAAATTTTTAAGGGACTTTGAAAAAATTTCAACTGGAATTTTAGCAATTTTGACATGAAACTGTAAACATGTTGAAGTGGATTTTGAAAATTCTAGAGAGAATTTTAAAAGTTTCAAGAGAATTTCCACAGTTTTGAGAGGGATTTGAAAAGTTTCAATGGGAATGGGAAGAATTGGGACGAAAATTGGAAAATTTTTAAGGGACTTTGAAAAAATTTCAACTGGAATTTTAGCAATTCTGACGTGAAATTGTAAACATGTGGACATGGATTTTGAAAATTCTAGAGAGAATTTTAAAAGCTTCACCAGAATTTCTACAGTTTTGAGAGGGATTTGAAAAGTTTCAATGGGAATGGGAAGAATTGGGACGAAAATTGGAAAATTTTTAAGGGACTTTGAAAAAATTTCAACTGGAATTTTAGCAATTTTGACGTGAAATTGTAAACATGTTGAAGTGGATTTTGAAAATTCTAGAGAGAATTTTAAAAGCTTCAAGAGAATTTCCACAGTTTTGAGAGGGATTTGAAAAGTTTCAATGGGAATGGGAAGAATTGGGACGAAAACTGGAAAATTTTTAAGGGACTTTGAAAAAATTTCAACTGGAATTTTAGCAATTTTGATGCGAAATTGTAAACATGTTGAAGTGGATTTTGAAAATTCTAGAGAGAATTTTAAAAGCCTCAACAGAATTTCAACAGTTTTGAGAGGGATTTGAAAAGTTTCAATGGGAATGGGAAGAATTGGGACGAAAATTGGAAAATTTTTAAGGGACTTTGAAAAAATTTCAACTGGAATTTTAGCAATTTTGACGTGAAATTGTAAACCTGTGGACATGGATTTTAAAAATTCTAGAGAGAAGTTTCAAACTTTCAATAGGATTTCAACAGTTTTGAGAGGGATTTGAAAAGTTTCAATGGGAATGCTACAGGCCGCCAGATCAGGCTGAGGAAGTTGATGAGGCCTTCTATGGGCAGCTGAGAGTGGCCTCACAGTCACAGGCCATGGTTGTTGTGGGTGATTTTAACTTCCCTGATGTTTGCTGGAAGGACCATTCAGCCAGCCAGCCACAGTCCAGGAGGTTCCTCCAGTGCATTGATGATAACTTCCTCATGCAGATGGTGGAGGAGCCGACTAGGAGAGGTGCACTGCTGGATCTCATCCTCACTAACAAGGAGGGTCTGGTCGAAGCAGTAAAGGTTGAGGGCTGCCTGGGTTGCAGTGACCACGAGATGGTGGAGTTCAGCATCTCATGTGGCAGGAACAGAATAGCAAGTAGAATTGCAACCCTGGACTTCAGCAGGGCTAACTTTGGCCTTTTCAAGCAATTGCTGGGGGAAATCCCATGGGCAAGACTGCTTGAAGGAAAAGGGGCCCAAGATAGCTGGGTGGCATTCAGAGATTGCTTCTTCCACGCTCAGGATCAGAGCATCCCCACACGTAGGAAGTCAAGGAAGGGAGCCAGGAGGCCTGCGTGGTTGAATAGGGAGCTGTTGGGTATGCTCAAGCAGAAGAGGAGAGTTTACAGGTCATGGAAGCAGGGGCTGGCCACTTGGGAGGAATATAAGGCTGCTGTTAGAGGATATAGGAAGGCAGCTAGGATAGCCAAGGCCTCCTTAGAATTACAGCTGGCGAGAGGGGTCAAGGACAGCAAAAAGAACTTTTTCAAATACATAGCAGATAAAACTAACACCAGAGGCAATGTAGGCCCACTGATGAATGGGGTGGGTGCCCTGGTGGCAGAAGATACAGAGAAGGCAGAATTACTGAATGCCTTCTTTGTCTCTGTCTACTCTGCCGGAGGCTGTCCTGGGGAGCCCTGTACCCCTGAGACCCCGGATGAAGCCAGGTCAATGGAGGAGTTTGCTTTAGTCGATGAGGACTGGGTTAGGGAGCAATTAAATAGTCTGGACATTCATAAATCCATGGGTCCAGATGGGATGCATCCGCGGGTGCTGAGGGAGCTGGCTGAAGTCATTGCTGGACCGCTCTCCATCATCTTTGCCAAGTCTTGGGAAACGGGAGAGGTGCCCGAGGATTGGAGGAAAGCAAATGTCACTCCAGTCTTCAAAAAGGGCAAGAAGGAGGACCCGGGTAATTATAGACCGGTCAGCCTCACCTCTGTCCCTGGGAAAGTAATGGAACAGCTTGTCCTTGGTGCCATCTCAAGGCATATCAAGGATAAGAGGGTTATTAGGGGCAGTCAGCATGGCTTTACCAAGGGTAGGTCATGCTTGACCAACCTCATAGCCTTTTATGAGAATGTAACAAGGTGGATGGATGGTGGCAGAGCGGTGGATGTTGTCTACCTTGACTTCAGTAAAGCCTTTGACACAGTCTCCCACAGCATCCTCACAGCTAAGTTGAGGAGGTGTGGTCTAGACAATAGAGTAGTGAGGTGGGTGGCAAACTGGCTTAAGGAGAGAAGCCAGAGAGTGGTAGTCAATGGTGCGGAGTCTAGTTGGAGGCCAGTATCTAGTGGAGTGCCCCAACGGTCAGTGCTGGGGCCAATATTATTCAATATATTCATTAACGACTTGGACGAGGGAATTGAGTGTACTATCAGCAAGTTTGCTGATGACACCAAGCTGGGAGGAGTGGCTGACACGCCGGAGGGCTGTGCTGCCATCCAGCGGGACCTGGACAGGCTGGAGAGCTGGGCAGGGAATAACCTGATGAAATTTAACAAGGACAAGTGTAGAGTCCTGCATCTGGGCAGGAACAACCCCAGGTTCCAGTATAGGTTGGGAGATTACATATTAGAGAGCAGTGTAGGGGAAAGGGACCTGGGGGTCCTGGTGGACAACAGGATGACCATGAGCCAGCACTGTGCCCTTGTGGCCAGGAAGGCCAATGGCATCCTGGGGTGTATTAGAAGGGGGGTGGTTAGTAGATCGAGAGAGGTCCTCCTTCCCCTCTACTCTGCCCTGGTGAGACCACATCTGGAATATTGTGTCCAGTTCTGGGCCCCTCAGTTCAAGAAGGACAGGGAACTGCTGGAGAGGGTCCAGCGTAGGGCAACGAAGATGATTAAGGGAGTGGAGCACCTCCCTTATGAAGAAAGGCTGAGGGAGCTGGGTCTCTTTAGTTTGGAGAAGAGGAGACTAAGGGGGGACCTTATTAATGTTTATAAATATATAAAGGGTGAGTGCCATGAGGATGGAGCCAGACTCTTCTCAGTGGCAAACAATGATAAGACAAGGGGTAATGGGATCAAGCTGGAACACAAGAGGTTCCACTTAAATTTGAGAAGAAACTTCTTCTCAGTGAGGGTGACAGAGCACTGGAACAGGCTGCCCAGGGAGGTTGTGGAGTCTCCTTCTCTGGAGACGTTCAAAACCCGCCTGGACATGTTCCTGTGCGACCTCACCTAGGTGTTCCTGCTCCAGCAGGGGGATTGGACTAGATGATCTTTTGAGGTCCCTTCCAATCCCAAACATACTGTGATACTGTGATACTGTGTAATTGGGACGAAAATTGGAAAATTTTTAAGGGACTTTGAAAAAATTTCAACTGGAATTTTAGCAATTTTGACGTGAAATTGTAAACCTGTGGACATGGATTTTGAAAATTCTAGAGAGAAGTTTCAAACTTTCAAGAGAATTTCAACCGTTTTGAGAGGGATTTGAAAAGTTTCAATAGGAATGGGAAGAATTGGGACGAAAATTGGAAAATTTTTAAGGGACTTTGAAAAAATTTCAACTGGAATTTTAGCAATTTTGACATGAAATTGTAAACATGTTGAAGTGGATTTTGAAAATTCTAGAGAGAATTTTAAAAGTTTCAAGAGAATTTCCACAGTTTTGAGAGGGATTTGAAAAGCTTCAATGGGAATGGGAAGAATTGGGAGGAAAATTGGAAAATTTTTAAAGGACTTTGAAAAAATTTCAACTGGAATTTTAGCAATTTTGACGTGCAATTGTAAACCTGTGGACATGGATTTTGAAAATTCTAGAGAGAATTTTAAAAGCTTCAACAGAATTTCAACAGTTTTGAGAGGGATTTGAAAAGTTTCAATGGGAATGGGAAGAATTGGGACGAAAATTGGAAAATTTTTAAGGGACTTTCAAAAAATATCAACTGGAATTTTAACAATTTTGACGTGCAATTTTAAACCTGTGGACATGGATTTTGAAAATTCTAGAGAGAAGCTTCAAACTTTCAATAGGATTTCAACAGTTTTGAGAGGGATTTGAAAAGTTTCAATGGGAATGGGAAGAATTGGGACGAAAACTGGAAAATTTTTAAGGGACTTTGAAAAAATTTCAACTAGACTTTTAGCAATTTTGACGTGAAATTGTAAACATGTTGAAGTGGATTTTGAAAATTCTAGAGAGAATTTTAAAAGCCTCAAGAGAATTTCCACAGTTTTGAGAGGGATTTGAAAAGTTTCAATGGGAATGGGAAGAATTGGGACGAAAATTGGAAAATTTTTAAGGGACTTTGAAAAAATTTCAACTGGAATTTTACCAATTTTGACATGCAATTGTAAACATGTTGAAGTGGATTTTGAAAATTCTAGAGAGAATTTTAAAAGCTTCAAGAGAATTTCCACAGTTTTGAGAGGGATTTGAAAAGTTTCAATGGGAATGGGAAGAATTGGGACGAAAATTGGAAAATTTTTAAGGGACTTTGGAAAAATTTCAACTGGAATTTTAGCAATTTTGACGTGAAATTGTAAACCTGTGGACATGGATTTTGAAAATTCTAGAGAGAAGTTTCAAACTTTCAAGAGAATTTCAACCGTTTTGAGAGGGATTTGAAAAGTTTCAATGGAATGGGAAGAATTGGGACGAAAATTGGAAAATTTTGAAGGGACTTTGAAAAAATTTCAACTGGAATTTTAGCAATTTTGATGCGAAATTGTAAACATGTTGAAGTGGATTTTGAAAATTCTAGAGAGAATTTTAAAAGTTTCAAGAGAATTTCCACAGTTTTGAGAGGGATTTGAAAAGTTTCAATGGGAATGGGAAGAATTGGGACGAAAATTGGAAAATTTTTAAGGGACTTTGAAAAAATTTCAACTGGAATTTTAGCAATTTTGACATGAAATTGTAAACATGTGGACATGGATTTTGAAAATTCTAGAGAGAATTTTAAAAGCTTCAAGAGAATTTCCACAGTTTTGAGAGGGATTTGAAAAGTTTCAATGGGAATGGGAAGAATTGGGACGAAAATTGGAAAATTTTTAAGGGACTTTGGAAAAATTTCAACTGGAATTTTAGCAATTTTGACGTGAAATTGTAAACCTGTGGACATGGATCTTGAAAATTCTAGAGAGAAGTTTCAAACTTTCAAGAGAATTTCAACCGTTTTGAGAGGGATTTGAAAAGTTTCAATAGGAATGGGAAGAATTGGGACGAAAATTGGAAAATTTTTAAGGGACTTTGAAAAAATTTCAACTGGAATTTTAGCAATTTTGACATGAAATTGTAAACATGTTGAAGTGGATTTTGAAAATTCTAGAGAGAATTTTAAAAGTTTCAAGAGAATTTCCACAGTTTTGAGAGGGATTTGAAAAGCTTCAATGGGAATGGGAAGAATTGGGAGGAAAATTGGAAAATTTTTAAGGGACTTTGAAAAAATTTCAACTGGAATTTTAGCAATTTTGACGTGCAATTGTAAACCTGTGGACATGGATTTTGAAAATTCTAGAGAGAATTTTAAAAGCTTCAACAGAATTTCAACAGTTTTGAGAGGGATTTGAAAAGTTTCAATGGGAATGGGAAGAATTGGGACGAAAATTGGAAAATTTTTAAGGGACTTTGAAAAATATCAACTGGAATTTTAACAATTTTGACGTGCAATTTTAAACCTGTGGACATGGATTTTGAAAATTCTAGAGAGAAGCTTCAAACTTTCAATAGGATTTCAACAGTTTTGAGAGGGATTTGAAAAGTTTCAATGGGAATGGGAAGAATTGGGACGAAAACTGGAAAATTTTTAAGGGACTTTGAAAAAATTTCAACTAGAATTTTAGCAATTTTGACGTGAAATTGTAAACATGTTGAAGTGGATTTTGAAAATTCTAGAGAGAATTTTAAAAGCCTCAAGAGAATTTCAACAGTTTTGAGAGGGATTTGAAAAGTTTCAATGGGAATGGGAAGAATTGGGACGAAAATTGGAAAATTTTTAAGGGACTTTGAAAAAATTTCAACTGGAATTTTACCAATTTTGACATGAAATTGTAAACATGTTGAAGTGGATTTTGAAAATTCTAGAGAGAATTTTAAAAGCTTCAAGAGAATTTCCACAGTTTTGAGAGGGATTTGAAAAGTTTCAATGGGAATGGGAAGAATTGGGACGAAAATTGGAAAATTTTTAAGGGACTTTGGAAAAATTTCAACTGGAATTTTAGCAATTTTGACGTGAAATTGTAAACCTGTGGACATGGATTTTGAAAATTCTAGAGAGAAGTTTCAAACTTTCAATAGGATTTCAACCGTTTTGAGAGGGATTTGAAAAGTTTCAATGGAATGGGAAGAATTGGGACGAAAATTGGAAAATTTTGAAGGGACTTTGAAAAAATTTCAACTGGAATTTTAGCAATTTTGACATGAAACTGTAAACATGTTGAAGTGGATTTTGAAAATTCTAGAGAGAATTTTAAAAGTTTCAAGAGAATTTCCACAGTTTTGAGAGGGATTTGAAAAGTTTCAATGGGAATGGGAAGAATTGGGACGAAAATTGGAAAATTTTTAAGGGACTTTGGAAAAATTTCAACTGGAATTTTAGCAATTTTGACGTGAAATTGTAAACCTGTGGACATGGATTTTGAAAATTCTAGAGAGAAGTTTCAAACTTTCAATAGGATTTCAACAGTTTTGAGAGGGATTTGAAAAGTTTCAATGGGAATGGGAAGAATTGGGACGAAAACTGGAAAATTTTTAAGGGACTTTGAAAAAATTTCAACTAGAATTTTAGCAATTTTGACGTGCAATTGTAAACCTGTAGACATGGATTGTGAAAATTCTAGAGAGAAGTTTCAAACTTTCAATAGGATTTCAACAGTTTTGAGAGGGATTTGAAAAGTTTCAATGGGAATGGGAAGAATTGGGACGAAAATTGGAAAATTTTTAAGGGACTTTGAAAAAATTTCAACTGGAATTTTAGCAATTTTGACGTGAAATTGTAAACATGTTGAAGTGGATTTTGAAAATTCTAGAGAGAATTTTAAAAGCTTCAAGAGAATTTCCACAGTTTTGAGAAGGATTTGAAAAGTTTCAATGGGAATGGGAAGAATTGGGACGAAAATTGGAAAATTTTAAAGGGACTTTGGAAAAATTTCAACTGGAATTTTAGCAATTTTGACGTGAAATTGTTAACATGTGGAAGTGGATTTTGAAAATTCTAGAGAGAATTTTAAAAGCTTCAACAGAATTTCAACAGTTTTGAGAGGGATTTGAAAAGTTTCAATGGGAATGGGAAGAATTGGGACGAAAATTGGAAAATTTTGGAGGGACTTTGAAAAAATTTCAACTGGAATTTTAGCAATTTTGACGTGAAATTGTAAACATGTTGAAGTGGATTTTGAAAATTCTAGAGAGAATTTTAAAAGCTTCAAGAGAATTTCCACAGTTTTGAGAGGGATTTGAAAAGTTTCAATGGGAATGGGAAGAATTGGGACGAAAATTGGAAAATTTTGAAGGGACTTTGAAAAAATTTCAACTGGAATTTTAGCAATTTTGACGTGAAATTGTAAACCTGTGGACATGGATTTTGAAAATTCTAGAGAGAAGTTTCAAACTTTCAATAGGATTTCAACAGTTTTGAGAGGGATTTGAAAAGTTTCAATGGGAATGGGAAGAATTGGGACGAAAATTGGAAAATTTTGAAGGGACTTTGAAAAAATTTCAACTGGAATTTTAGCAATTTTGACATGAAATTGTAAACCTGTGGACATGGATTTTGAAAATTCTAGAGAGAAGTTTCAAACTTTCAAGAGAATTTCAACCGTTTTGAGAGGGATTTGAAAAGTTTCAATAGGAATGGGAAGAATTGGGACGAAAATTGGAAAATTTTGAAGGGACTTTGAAAAAATTTCAACTGGAATTTTAGCAATTTTGACGTGAAATTGTAAACATGTTGAAGTGGATTTTGAAAATTCTAGAGAGAATTTTAAAAGCTTCAAGAGAATTTCCACAGTTTTGAGAGGGATTTGAAAAGTTTCAATGGGAATGGGAAGAATTGGGATGAAATTTGGAAAATTTTTAAGGGACTTTGAAAAAATTTCAACTGGAATTTTAGCAATTTTGACGTGCAATTGTAAACCTGTGGACATGGATTTTGAAAATTCTAGAGAGAAGCTTCAAACTTTCAATAGGATTTCAACAGTTTTGAGAGGGATTTGAAAAGTTTCAATGGGAATGGGAAGAATTGGGACGAAAACTGGAAAATTTTTAAGGGACTTTGAAAAAATTTCAACTAGAATTTTAGCAATTTTGACGTGAAATTGTAAACATGTTGAAGTGGATTTTGAAAATTCTAGAGAGAATTTTAAAAGCCTCAAGAGAATTTCCACAGTTTTGAGAGGGATTTGAAAAGTTTCAATGGGAATGGGAAGAATTGGGACGAAAATTGGAAAATTTTTAAGGGACTTTGAAAAAATTTCAACTGGAATTTTAGCAATTTTGACGTGAAATTGTAAACATGTTGAAGTGGATTTTGAAAATTCTAGAGAGAATTTTAAAAGCTTCAAGAGAATTTCCACAGTTTTGAGAGGGATTTGAAAAGTTTCAATGGGAATGGGAAGAATTGGGACGAAAATTGGAAAATTTTTAAGGGACTTTGGAAAAATTTCAACTGGAATTTTAGCAATTTTGACGTGAAATTGTTAACATGTGGACATGGATTTTGAAAATTCTAGAGAGAATTTTAAAAGCTTCAACAGAATTTCAACAGTTTTGAGAGGGATTTGAAAAGTTTCAATGGGAATGGGAAGAATTGGGACGAAAATTGGAAAATTTTTAAGGGACTTTGAAAAAATTTCAACTGGAATTTTAGCAATTTTGACGTGCAATTTTAAACCTGTGGACATGGATTTTGAAAATTCTAGAGAGAAGTTTCAAACTTTCAATAGGATTTCAACAGTTTTGAGAGGGATTTGAAAAGTTTCAATGGGAATGGGAAGAATTGGGACGAAAACTGGAAAATTTTGAAGGGACTTTGAAAAAATTTCAACTGGAATTTTAGCAATTTTGACGTGAAATTGTAAACATGTTGAAGTGGATTTTGAAAATTCTAGAGAGAATTTTAAAAGCCTCAAGAGAATTTCAACAGTTTTGAGAGGGATTTGAAAAGTTTCAATGGGAATGGGAAGAATTGGGACGAAAATTGGAAAATTTTTAAGGGACTTTGAAAAAATTTCAACTGGAATTTTAGCAATTTTGACGTGAAATTGTAAACATGTTGAAGTGGATTTTGAAAATTCTAGAGAGCATTTTAAAAGCCTCAAGAGAATTTCAACAGTTTTGAGAGGGATTTGAAAAGTTTCAATGGGAATGGGAAGAATTGGGACGAAAATTGGAAAATTTTTAAGGGACTTTGAAAAAATTTCAACTGGAATTTTAGCAATTTTGACGTGAAATTGTAAACATGTTGAAGTGGATTTTGAAAATTCTAGAGAGAATTTTAAAAGCTTCAACAGAATTTCCACAGTTTTGAGAGGGATTTGAAAAGTTTCAATGGGAATGGGAAGAATTGGGACGAAAATTGGAAAATTTTTAAGGGACTTTGGAAAAATTTCAACTGGAATTTTAGCAATTTTGACGTGAAATTGTAAACCTGTGGACATGGATTTTGAAAATTCTAGAGAGAAGTTTCAAACTTTCAATAGGATTTCAACAGTTTTGAGAGGGATTTGAAAAGTTTCAATGGGAATGGGAAGAATTGGGACGAAAACTGGAAAATTTTTAAGGGACTTTGAAAAAATTTCAACTAGAATTTTAGCAATTTTGACGTGCAATTGTAAACCTGTAGACATGGATTGTGAAAATTCTAGAGAGAAGTTTCAAACTTTCAATAGGATTTCAACAGTTTTGAGAGGGATTTGAAAAGTTTCAATGGGAATGGGAAGAATTGGGACGAAAATTGGAAAATTTTTAAGGGACTTTGAAAAAATTTCAACTGGAATTTTAGCAATTTTGACGTGAAATTGTAAACATGTTGAAGTGGATTTTGAAAATTCTAGAGAGAATTTTAAAAGCTTCAAGAGAATTTCCACAGTTTTGAGAAGGATTTGAAAAGTTTCAATGGGAATGGGAAGAATTGGGACGAAAATTGGAAAATTTTAAAGGGACTTTGGAAAAATTTCAACTGGAATTTTAGCAATTTTGACGTGAAATTGTTAACATGTGGAAGTGGATTTTGAAAATTCTAGAGAGAATTTTAAAAGCTTCAACAGAATTTCAACAGTTTTGAGAGGGATTTGAAAAGTTTCAATGGGAATGGGAAGAATTGGGACGAAAATTGGAAAATTTTGGAGGGACTTTGAAAAAATTTCAACTGGAATTTTAGCAATTTTGACGTGAAATTGTAAACATGTTGAAGTGGATTTTGAAAATTCTAGAGAGAATTTTAAAAGCTTCAAGAGAATTTCCACAGTTTTGAGAGGGATTTGAAAAGTTTCAATGGGAATGGGAAGAATTGGGACAAAAATTGGAAAATTTTGAAGGGACTTTGAAAAAATTTCAACTGGAATTTTAGCAATTTTGACGTGAAATTGTAAACCTGTGGACATGGATTTTGAAAATTCTAGAGAGAAGTTTCAAACTTTCAATAGGATTTCAACAGTTTTGAGAGGGATTTGAAAAGTTTCAATGGGAATGGGAAGAATTGGGACGAAAATTGGAAAATTTTGAAGGGACTTTGAAAAAATTTCAACTGGAATTTTAGCAATTTTGACATGAAATTGTAAACCTGTGGACATGGATTTTGAAAATTCTAGAGAGAAGTTTCAAACTTTCAAGAGAATTTCAACCGTTTTGAGAGGGATTTGAAAAGTTTCAATAGGAATGGGAAGAATTGGGACGAAAATTGGAAAATTTTTAAGGGACTTTGAAAAAATTTCAACTGGAATTTTAGCAATTTTGACGTGAAATTGTAAACATGTTGAAGTGGATTTTGAAAATTCTAGAGAGAATTTTAAAAGCTTCAAGAGAATTTCCACAGTTTTGAGAGGGATTTGAAAAGTTTCAATGGGAATGGGAAGAATTGGGATGAAATTTGGAAAATTTTTAAGGGACTTTGAAAAAATTTCAACTGGAATTTTAGCAATTTTGACGTGCAATTGTAAACCTGTGGACATGGATTTTGAAAATTCTAGAGAGAAGCTTCAAACTTTCAATAGGATTTCAACAGTTTTGAGAGGGATTTGAAAAGTTTCAATGGGAATGGGAAGAATTGGGACGAAAACTGGAAAATTTTTAAGGGACTTTGAAAAAATTTCAACTAGAATTTTAGCAATTTTGACGTGAAATTGTAAACATGTTGAAGTGGATTTTGAAAATTCTAGAGAGAATTTTAAAAGCCTCAAGAGAATTTCCACAGTTTTGAGAGGGATTTGAAAAGTTTCAATGGGAATGGGAAGAATTGGGACGAAAATTGGAAAATTTTTAAGGGACTTTGAAAAAATTTCAACTGGAATTTTAGCAATTTTGACGTGAAATTGTAAACATGTTGAAGTGGATTTTGAAAATTCTAGAGAGAATTTTAAAAGCTTCAAGAGAATTTCCACAGTTTTGAGAGGGATTTGAAAAGTTTCAATGGGAATGGGAAGAATTGGGACGAAAATTGGAAAATTTTTAAGGGACTTTGGAAAAATTTCAACTGGAATTTTAGCAATTTTGACGTGAAATTTTAAACCTGTGGACATGGATTTTGAAAATTCTAGAGAGAAGTTTCAAACTTTCAATAGGATTTCAACAGTTTTGAGAGGGATTTGAAAAGTTTCAATGGGAATGGGAAGAATTGGGACGAAAACTGGAAAATTTTTAAGGGACTTTGAAAAAATTTCAACTAGAATTTTAGCAATTTTGACGTGCAATTGTAAACCTGTAGACATGGATTGTGAAAATTCTAGAGAGAAGTTTCAAACTTTCAATAGGATTTCAACAGTTTTGAGAGGGATTTGAAAAGTTTCAATGGGAATGGGAAGAATTGGGACGAAAATTGGAAAATTTTTAAGGGACTTTGAAAAAATTTCAACTGGAATTTTAGCAATTTTGACGTGAAATTGTAAACATGTTGAAGTGGATTTTGAAAATTCTAGAGAGCATTTTAAAAGCCTCAAGAGAATTTCAACAGTTTTGAGAGGGATTTGAAAAGTTTCAATGGGAATGGGAAGAATTGGGACGAAAATTGGAAAATTTTTAAGGGACTTTGAAAAAATTTCAACTGGAATTTTAGCAATTTTGACGTGAAATTGTAAACATGTTGAAGTGGATTTTGAAAATTCTAGAGAGAATTTTAAAAGCTTCAACAGAATTTCCACAGTTTTGAGAGGGATTTGAAAAGTTTCAATGGGAATGGGAAGAATTGGGACGAAAATTGGAAAATTTTTAAGGGACTTTGAAAAAATTTCAACTGGAATTTTAGCAATTTTGACGTGAAATTGTAAACCTGTGGACATGGATTTTGAAAATTCTAGAGAGAAGTTTCAAACTTTCAATAGGATTTCAACAGTTTTGAGAGGGATTTGAAAAGTTTCAATGGGAATGGGAAGAATTGGGACGAAAATTGGAAAATTTTTAAGGGACTTTGAAAAAATTTCAACTGGAATTTTAGCAATTTTGACGTGCAATTGTAAACCTGTGGACATGGATTTTGAAAATTCTAGAGAGAAGTTTCAAACTTTCAAGAGAATTTCAACCGTTTTGAGAGGGATTTGAAAAGTTTCAATGGAATGGGAAGAATTGGGACGAAAATTGGAAAATTTTGAAGGGACTTTGAAAAAATTTCAACTGGAATTTTAGCAATTTTGACATGAAACTGTAAACATGTTGAAGTGGATTTTGAAAATTCTAGAGAGAATTTTAAAAGTTTCAAGAGAATTTCCACAGTTTTGAGAGGGATTTGAAAAGTTTCAATGGGAATGGGAAGAATTGGGACGAAAATTGGAAAATTTTTAAGGGACTTTGAAAAAATTTCAACTGGAATTTTAGCAATTTTGACATGAAATTGTAAACATGTGGACATGGATTTTGAAAATTCTAGAGAGAATTTTAAAAGCTTCAACAGAATTTCCACAGTTTTGAGAGGGATTTGAAAAGTTTCAATGGGAATGGGAAGAATTGGGACGAAAATTGGAAAATTTTAAAGGGACTTTGGAAAAATTTCAACTGGAATTTTAGCAATTTTGACGTGAAATTGTAAACCTGTGGACATGGATTTTGAAAATTCTAGAGAGAAGTTTCAAACTTTCAATAGGATTTCAACAGTTTTGAGAGGGATTTGAAAAGTTTCAATGGGAATGGGAAGAATTGGGACGAAAACTGGAAAATTTTTAAGGGACTTTGAAAAAATTTCAACTAGAATTTTAGCAATTTTGATGTGCAATTGTAAACCTGTGGACATGGATTTTGAAAATTCTAGAGAGAAGTTTCAAACTTTCAATAGGATTTCAACAGTTTTGAGAGGGATTTGAAAAGTTTCAATGGGAATGGGAAGAATTGGGATGAAAATTGGAAAATTTTTAAGGGACTTTGAAAAAATTTCAACTGGAATTTTAGCAATTTTGACGTGAAATTGTAAACATGTTGAAGTGGATTTTGAAAATTCTAGAGAGAATTTTAAAAGCTTCAAGAGAATTTCCACAGTTTTGAGAAGGATTTGAAAAGTTTCAATGGGAATGGGAAGAATTGGGACGAAAATTGGAAAATTTTAAAGGGACTTTGGAAAAATTTCAACTGGAATTTTAGCAATTTTGACGTGAAATTGTTAACATGTGGACATGGATTTTGAAAATTCTAGAGAGAATTTTAAAAGCTTCAATAGGATTTCCACAGTTTTGAGAGGGATTTGAAAAGTTTCAATGGGAATGGGAAGAATTGGGACGAAAATTGGAAAATTTTTAAGGGACTTTGAAAAAATTTCAACTGGAATTTTAGCAATTTTGACGTGCAATTTTAAACCTGTGGACATGGATTTTGAAAATTCTAGAGAGAAGTTTCAAACTTTCAATAGGATTTCAACCGTTTTGAGAGGGATTTGAAAAGTTTCAATGGGAATGGGAAGAATTGGGACGAAAACTGGAAAATTTTTAAGGGACTTTGAAAAAATTTCAACTGGAATTTTAGCAATTTTGACGTGAAATTGTAAACATGTGGACATGGACTTTGAAAATTCTAGAGAGAAGTTTCAAACTTTCAAGAGAATTTCAACCGTTTTGAGAGGGATTTGAAAAGTTTCAATGGAATGGGAAGAATTGAGACGAAAATTGGAAAATTTTTAAGGGGCTTTGAAAAAATTTCAACTGGAATTTTAGCAATTTTGACATGAAACTGTAAACACGTTGAAGTGGATTTTGAAAATTCTAGAGAGAATTTTAAAAGCTTCAAGAGAATTTCCACAGTTTTGAGAGGGATTTGAAAAGTTTCAATGGGAATGGGAAGAATTGGGACGAAAATTGGAAAATTTTTAAGGGACTTTGAAAAAATTTCAACTGGAATTTTAGCAATTTTGACGTGCAATTGTAAACCTGTGGACATGGATTTTGAAAATTCTAGAGAGAAGTTTCAAACTTTCAAGAGAATTTCAACCGTTTTGAGAGGGATTTGAAAAGTTTCAATGGAATGGGAAGAATTGGGACGAAAATTGGAAAATTTTGAAGGGACTTTGAAAAAATTTCAACTGGAATTTTAGCAATTTTGACATGAAACTGTAAACATGTTGAAGTGGATTTTGAAAATTCTAGAGAGAATTTTAAAAGTTTCAAGAGAATTTCCACAGTTTTGAGAGGGATTTGAAAAGTTTCAATGGGAATGGGAAGAATTGGGACGAAAATTGGAAAATTTTTAAGGGACTTTGAAAAAATTTCAACTGGAATTTTAGCAATTTTGACATGAAATTGTAAACATGTGGACATGGATTTTGAAAATTCTAGAGAGAATTTTAAAAGCTTCAAGAGAATTTCCACAGTTTTGAGAGGGATTTGAAAAGTTTCAATGGGAATGGGAAGAATTGGGACGAAAATTGGAAAATTTTAAAGGGACTTTGGAAAAATTTCAACTGGAATTTTAGCAATTTTGACGTGAAATTGTAAACCTGTGGACATGGATTTTGAAAATTCTAGAGAGAAGTTTCAAACTTTCAATAGGATTTCAACAGTTTTGAGAGGGATTTGAAAAGTTTCAATGGGAATGGGAAGAATTGGGACGAAAACTGGAAAATTTTTAAGGGACTTTGAAAAAATTTCAACTAGAATTTTAGCAATTTTGACGTGCAATTGTAAACCTGTGGACATGGATTTTGAAAATTCTAGAGAGAAGTTTCAAACTTTCAATAGGATTTCAACAGTTTTGAGAGGGATTTGAAAAGTTTCAATGGGAATGGGAAGAATTGGGATGAAAATTGGAAAATTTTTAAGGGACTTTGAAAAAATTTCAACTGGAATTTTAGCAATTTTGACGTGAAATTGTAAACATGTTGAAGTGGATTTTGAAAATTCTAGAGAGAATTTTAAAAGCTTCAAGAGAATTTCCACAGTTTTGAGAAGGATTTGAAAAGTTTCAATGGGAATGGGAAGAATTGGGACGAAAATTGGAAAATTTTAAAGGGACTTTGGAAAAATTTCAACTGGAATTTTAGCAATTTTGACGTGAAATTGTTAACATGTGGACATGGATTTTGAAAATTCTAGAGAGAATTTTAAAAGCTTCAATAGGATTTCCACAGTTTTGAGAGGGATTTGAAAAGTTTCAATGGGAATGGGAAGAATTGGGACGAAAATTGGAAAATTTTTAAGGGACTTTGAAAAAATTTCAACTGGAATTTTAGCAATTTTGACGTGCAATTTTAAACCTGTGGACATGGATTTTGAAAATTCTAGAGAGAAGTTTCAAACTTTCAATAGGATTTCAACCGTTTTGAGAGGGATTTGAAAAGTTTCAATGGGAATGGGAAGAATTGGGACGAAAACTGGAAAATTTTTAAGGGACTTTGAAAAAATTTCAACTGGAATTTTAGCAATTTTGACGTGAAATTGTAAACATGTGGACATGGACTTTGAAAATTCTAGAGAGAAGTTTCAAACTTTCAAGAGAATTTCAACCGTTTTGAGAGGGATTTGAAAAGTTTCAATGGAATGGGAAGAATTGGGATGAAAATTGGAAAATTTTTAAGGGGCTTTGAAAAAATTTCAACTGGAATTTTAGCAATTTTGACATGAAACTGTAAACACGTTGAAGTGGATTTTGAAAATTCTAGAGAGAATTTTAAAAGCTTCAAGAGAATTTCCACAGTTTTGAGAGGGATTTGAAAAGTTTCAATGGGAATGGGAAGAATTGGGACGAAAATTGGAAAAATTTTTAAGGGACTTTGAAAAAATTTCAACTGGAATTTTAGCAATTTTGACGTGAAATTGTAAACATGTGGACATGGATTTTGAAAATTCTAGAGAGAAGTTTCAAACTTTCAAGAGAATTTCAACCGTTTTGAGAGGGATTTGAAAAGTTTCAATGGAATGGGAAGAATTGGGACGAAAATTGGAAAATTTTGAAGGGACTTTGAAAAAATTTCAACTGGAATTTTAGCAATTTTGACATGACACTGTAAACATGTTGAAGTGGATTTTGAAAATTCTAGAGAGAATTTTAAAAGTTTCAAGAGAATTTCCACAGTTTTGAGAGGGATTTGAAAAGTTTCAATGGGAATGGGAAGAATTGGGACGAAAACTGGAAAATTTTTAAGGGACTTTGGAAAAATTTCAACTGGAATTTTAGCAATTTTGATGCGAAATTGTAAACATGTTGAAGTGGATTTTGAAAATTCTAGAGAGAATTTTAAAAGCCTCAACAGAATTTCAACAGTTTTGAGAGGGATTTGAAAAGTTTCAATGGGAATGGGAAGAATTGGGACGAAAATTGGAAAATTTTTAAGGGACTTTGAAAAAATTTCAACTGGAATTTTAGCAATTTTGACGTGAAATTGTAAACCTGTGGACATGGATTTTAAAAATTCTAGAGAGAAGTTTCAAACTTTCAATAGGATTTCAACAGTTTTGAGAGGGATTTGAAAAGTTTCAATGGGAATGGGAAGAATTGGGACGAAAATTGGAAAATTTTGAAGGGACTTTGAAAAAATTTCAACTGGAATTTTAGCAATTTTGACGTGAAATTGTAAACCTGTGGACATGGATTTTGAAAATTCTAGAGAGAAGTTTCAAACTTTCAAGAGAATTTCAACCGTTTTGAGAGGGATTTGAAAAGTTTCAATAGGAATGGGAAGAATTGGGACGAAAATTGGAAAATTTTTAAGGGACTTTGAAAAAATTTCAACTGGAATTTTAGCAATTTTGACATGAAATTGTAAACATGTTGAAGTGGATTTTGAAAATTCTAGAGAGAATTTTAAAAGTTTCAGGAGAATTTCCACAGTTTTGAGAGGGATTTGAAAAGTTTCAATGGGAATGGGAAGAATTGGGAGGAAAATTGGAAAATTTTTAAGGGACTTTGAAAAAATTTCAACTGGAATTTTAGCAATTTTGACGTGCAATTGTAAACCCGTGGACATGGATTTTGAAAATTCTAGAGAGAATTTTAAAAGCTTCAACAGAATTTCAACAGTTTTGAGAGGGATTTGAAAAGTTTCAATGGGAATGGGAAGAATTGGGACGAAAATTGGAAAATTTTTAAGGGACTTTGAAAAAATATCAACTGGAATTTTAACAATTTTGACGTGCAATTTTAAACCTGTGGACATGGATTTTGAAAATTCTAGAGAGAAGCTTCAAACTTTCAATAGGATTTCAACAGTTTTGAGAGGGATTTGAAAAGTTTCAATGGGAATGGGAAGAATTGGGACGAAAACTGGAAAATTTTTAAGGGACTTTGAAAAAATTTCAACTAGAATTTTAGCAATTTTGACGTGAAATTGTAAACATGTTGAAGTGGATTTTGAAAATTCTAGAGAGAATTTTAAAAGCCTCAAGAGAATTTCAACAGTTTTGAGAGGGATTTGAAAAGTTTCAATGGGAATGGGAAGAATTGGGACGAAAACTGGAAAATTTTTAAGGGACTTTGGAAAAATTTCAACTGGAATTTTAGCAATTTTGACGTGAAATTGTAAACCTGTGGACATGGATTTTGAAAATTCTAGAGAGAAGTTTCAAACTTTCAAGAGAATTTCAACCGTTTTGAGAGGGATTTGAAAAGTTTCAATGGAATGGGAAGAATTGGGACGAAAATTGGAAAATTTTGAAGGGACTTTGAAAAAATTTCAACTGGAATTTTAGCAATTTTGACATGAAACTGTAAACACGTTGAAGTGGATTTTGAAAATTCTAGAGAGAATTTTAAAAGTTTCAAGAGAATTTCCACAGTTTTGAGAGGGATTTGAAAAGTTTCAATGGGAATGGGAAGAATTGGGACGAAAATTGGAAAATTTTTAAGGGACTTTGAAAAAATTTCAACTGGAATTTTAGCAATTTTGACATGAAATTGTAAACATGTGGACATGGATTTTGAAAATTCTAGAGAGAATTTTAAAAGCTTCAACAGAATTTCAACAGTTTTGAGAGGGATTTGAAAAGTTTCAATGGGAATGGGAAGAATTGGGACGAAAATTGGAAATTTTTTAAGGGACTTTGGAAAAATTTCAACTGGAATTTTAGCAATTTTGACGTGAAATTGTAAACCTGTGGACATGGATTTTGAAAATTCTAGAGAGAAGTTTCAAACTTTCAATAGGATTTCAACAGTTTTGAGAGGGATTTGAAAAGTTTCAATGGGAATGGGAAGAATTGGGACGAAAACTGGAAAATTTTTAAGGGACTTTGAAAAAATTTCAACTAGAATTTTAGCAATTTTGACGTGCAATTGTAAACCTGTGGACATGGATTTTGAAAATTCTAGAGAGAAGTTTCAAACTTTCAATAGGATTTCAACAGTTTTGAGAGGGATTTGAAAAGTTTCAATAGGAATGGGAAGAATTGGGACGAAAATTGGAAAATTTTTAAGGGACTTTGGAAAAATTTCAACTGGAATTTTAGCAATTTTGACGTGCAATTGTAAACCTGTGGACATGGATTTTGAAAATTCTAGAGAGAATTTTAAAAGCTTCAAGAGAATTTCCACAGTTTTGAGAGGGATTTGAAAAGTTTCAATGGGAATGGGAAGAATTGGGACGAAAATTGGAAAATTTTTAAGGGACTTTGAAAAAATTTCAACTGGAATTTTAGCAATTTTGACGTGCAATTTTAAACCTGTGGACATGGATTTTGAAAATTCTAGAGAGAAGTTTCAAACTTTCAATAGGATTTCAACCGTTTTGAGAGGGATTTGAAAAGTTTCAATGGGAATGGGAAGAATTGGGACGAAAACTGGAAAATTTTTAAGG